>NC_057808.1:180191688-180376634 GCF_018294505.1 Triticum aestivum | reverse complement strand
GCAGTTACCGCAGGGCGGAGGAGGCGGCGAGGTAGGCGGCGGTGGTGCGGGCGAGGCCGCCGGGCGTGGCCGGGGCCAAGCAGCACGACGGAAGGTGCAACGGGGCGCCGACGATGGGAAACGATGCAGCAGGCAACGGCGGCGGGATGCGAGCACCAGCGTGTGAGCCAGGTGCGGCGGCATTAGGCGAGGCGGGAAGCCGCGGGGCAAGCGGTCAACGGGAGGCGAGCGGGCGGCTGTGGCGGCACGCAGGGGCGCTAGCAGCGGCAGTAACTACGCAGCAGAGCTGCGGCAGCAGCGCGGAGCAGGGGTGGGCGGAGGCGCACGCGGTCGGGCGAGCAGAGGGATGCCCCAGGGCGCAGCGGCTGTGTCGAGACGGGCGCGAGCGAGGCAGCACCTACAGGGCTCCATGAGCGCGCTAGGGCGAACAGGCGAGGCCGTAATGGCTCGGGAGCATGGTGCTCAGAGCCATGGCAGCGGCCGGAACATGGCCACGCGACGGGGTTAGCTACAGGGCTCGGGCGAGCTCGACGAGAGGAAGAGGAGGATCGTGAGCTCACCAACGTTGGTGAGATGGCCCGGGGAAGACGCGCGGCTGCCGGAGTCGTTGGCGAGGCGGCGGTGATCCGAGGAGGAAGAAGGCCGGCCCGGCGATGGAGAGGCTTCCGGCTCCTGCACGTGGGCATGGACGGCGGTGCTGGCGGCCTGGAGCTCCGGGACGCGCCGAAGAGGTATGGGGGCGGCGGTCGCCGCGGTGGATGCCGGTGGGCGGCGATAGGAGGCGCTCAGTGTAGGGGGGTCTGGTGGAGGGGGAGAGAGTGAGCGACGAGGGAGAGAGGGGAAAAAATATCTGCGTAGGGTGAGGGGGAGCTGACGAGGCCGGGGGCTCGGCCTTATCCCCTCGGCGGCGAGACGCGGGGTGGCGAGGCGGTCGGGCGGCGACCGCGCGGGTGCGCGCCTCGGTCGGATGAACAAGGGGAAGCGGACGACCGCAGGGGAGTGAGTGGGCTAGGCTAGGCCACCTGGGCCGGTTCGGTGGTTAAGGCCCAGGGGGTTTCCGTTTATTTTGTTTCCTTTTGTTTGTTTTTGCTTTGTTTTCTATTTTACTTTCTTTTGCACTTTAACAACAATCCATGTTTGTAAAATGTGTGGCTGGTCTCAATATTTCGTATGCAATATACCTTACTGCCTTAAAAAGTTTGGGAGTGGTTTGAAGTTGTTTGTATTTTGATTAAAAAGTAAATGACTTAAAATGGGGCTATTTTGGTATTGTTTTCATATCGAGGGCCATTTTAAACATCTCTAAAAATGTTGGTTAAGGCATGACAATTATCTAGTGAATATTTTCAACCCATTGAACATTTTAGTTTTGACATTTGAAAACTTTTATTGTTTGCTTGATTTTGAATATGAATTCGAACCGGTTTTCGAACTAACGCGAGATTAGCAACAGTAATCGAGGTGACGTGGCATCATTCGTAGAGGTTCATTGTAGCTTAATTATCCGGGCGTCACAATTCTCCTCCACTACAAGGAATCTCGTCCCGAGATTTAAGAGGTGGGTAAGGGGGAAAGATCTGGTTACGAAATTCTAACGAATCTTCTCGGTCTTGGTTGCTCTTCTTGAAGAGGTCGATCCATTACGTTGATGTCTCCATTTCTCTGCTTCATGTCATCGTGATGAACTCAGCATCCTTTCTTCGGAAACTCCATCGTACTTACGAAAGAATAAAGGGGGAGTATTCCGGGAGAACGGACCTCGGCAAGGTTGACTACCTGGTCGATAACATCGGGGAAGGTGGCGGAAAGTAACTCTCGAATTGAATCCTTAGAAAATTTCGAGAGCAAAGTAAGAAGGTATTATGAGAAGTTTCGAGCGGGCAGGCAATCGTTCGGTGCCTGAAACAGGGCGTGAAAGGGGTTCGTAGCAACGGGAATAAGCATTGTGTCTGATACCAGAATTGATGATCTCATCGGAAGGTGGCTCGTGAATTACATACGAGGCCACGTGCGAGGAATAACTTTGAGATCAGGGGGTGTACAGGAGAGTCAGGTTTCGATCCTGTGGAACTGTGGTTTATGGGCCCACCATGTGGGCTAAAAGTAGGAAGGGTGGTGACATCTTGCGCGACCATGTAAGCAAGGCATGTCAGAGGATAGTTCGTCGGTCATGTTGGCAACAACCTCGGTACCAAGGGCGAGGGACGAAGAGAACCATTTTCCTGCTCGTCGAACAAGGCAGACCAATAGGCAAAGTTCTCGTCCATCGGTGGCTACCGGAATGTCATCAACAATAGTAACAGGGTCTTGCTGACAGAATTGTACACCGAGGTGTTTACATAAGCAGGAGAATATTACCGCTTAGATCATTTAGATCACAACAAAGGTTAAACCAAACAATGGAAAGGAATATATGATTATCAGAGTAAACAGAACAATGGAAAGGAAAATGTGTTTAAACACATATTTCAAGGGTATATCCTTCCCAAGGACAAGCAGAGCATGATATCCATGACAGGATATAATGTAGAAAACTCTTTAGGTAAGGGGAGAGAAATTTCATGACATTACCCATACAGCGGTGTTTGGATAATTGAGCAGGAAACATTTAGCATTGGGCTTCAAATGTTCTTTTTGAAAATCGGAGTAACATAGACATGCTTCGAGATAGCATTGACATGGTCATCAAGTGAAGATCAGACTTTGGAAACACAAAGGATCCATCAGGAATAACTTGTAGAATAAGTCCTACAATTTCCTCATGGAAGAATGGATAACCTTGCTGAAAAGGAATCTATAACAATACGGCCTCCGGCCAGGTGTGCTAGGCACGACAACACCTTACCGGGTCACGTAAAGACCAACGTTATAACTCTTGGAAATATGTTCCTACCATCATATCTGACCGAGATTCAGATCTGATTGGTGTCAGGATAACTCAGACTCAGGATACCTGAGAAGAAAAGGTGCAACACAAATTGACGAGATGACAATGTAAGATTTTTGGGAAATGAACTATGGGAGCGAGTTCCGAAACAAGAGCTCATCATAAATCAAGGAGAGGATGAGGGGGTAGCTGATGGAATCAGCGACAATCCTCGAGATTTCCAAAAAGGTGGATTTCCACAGTTATGCGAACAAGGAGATAACATCTGTCGGATCAAATGATAAAATGATGTATGCTCGAGGAAAACATACACAGTTAAACATTGGATGAAAGGTGCACCCGAAATATGGGCTGGGTTGCACGACCAATGTCGAAATGGTGATTCAATAATCAATAGTCTAAGAATGAATGGCCGACCATTAACTTCAGAGCAATAGGGTTGCTAGAAGGGCAGAATCCAAACAGCACCGCTCACTTGTTGGTACCCCGGTTGGAATCAACATGAGGACCCAAGAAAAAATGGTGATGGTGAAAAGTATCACCATACCAAGAATTCTTAAGAGGTGGTGAAATTCCCACGACATTCTTGACATAAAAGGTGGTAATATTTCAAGGTAAACAAGAACAATGCTGGGTAGCAAGGAACTCAAGGTACAACACAAAACACGAACAAGTTTGTGTTGGAGGGAAGGCAATAAGGTGGCCGATGATAACACAATTCATCAAGGGCAAGGGTGGTATTTCTCATCATGAATTCAATTGATATCCTGGAAGAGCTCAGTGTTGGGGAACGTAGTAATTTCAAAAAAATTCCTACGCACACGCAAGATCATGGTGATGCATAGCAACGAGAGGAGAGAGTGTTGTCCACGTACCCTCGTAGACCGACAGCGGAAGCGTTATCACAACGCGGTTGATGTAGTCGTACGTCTTCACGATCTGACCGATCAAGTACCGAACGCACGGCACCTCCGAGTTCTACACACGTTCAGCTCGATGACGTCCCTCGAACTCCGATCCAGCCGAGTGTTGAGGGAGAGTTTCGTCAGCACGACGGCGTGGTGACGATGATGATGTTCCACCGACGCAGGGCTTCGCCTAAGCTCCGCAACGGTATTATCAAGGTGTAATATGGTGGAGGGGGGCACCGCACACGGCAAAGAGATCTCAAGGATCAATTGTTGTGTCTCTGGGGTGCCCCCCTGCCCCCGTATATAAAAGAGCAAGGGAGGAGGAGGCCGGCCCTAGGAGGGGGCGCACCAAGTGTGGAGTCCTACTAGGACTCCCTAGTCCTAGTAGGCTTCCACCTCCCATATGGAATAGGAAAAGAGGAAGGGAAAAAGAGAAGGAAGGAAGGGGGTGCCCCCCTTCCCTAGTCCAATTCGGACCAGACCAAGGGGAGGGGTGCGGCCACCCTTGAGGCCCTTTTCCTTCTTTCCCGTATGTCCCAATAAGGCCCAATACGTATTCCCGTAACTCTTCGGTACTCCGAAAAATACCCGAATCACTCGGAACCTTTCCGAAGTCCAAATATAGTCGTCCAATATATCGATTTTTACGTCTCGACCATTTCGAGACTCCTCGTCAAGTCCGTGATCTCATCCGGGACTCCGAACTCCTTCGGTACATCAAAACATATAAACTCATAATATAACTGTCATCGTAACATTAAGCGTGCGGACCCTACGGGTTCGAGAACTATGTAGACATGACCGAGACACGTCTCCGGTCAATAACCAATAGCGGGACCTGGATGCCCATATTGGCTCCCACATATTCTACGAAGATCTTTATCGGTCAGACCGCATAACAACATACGTTGTTCCCTTTGTCACCGGTATGTTACTTGCCCGAGATTTGATCGTCGGTATCTCGATACCTAGTTCAATCTCGTTACCGGCAAGTCTCTTTACTCGTTCCGTAACACATCATCCCGCAACTAACTCATTAGTCACAATGCTTGCAAGGCTTATAGTGATGTGCATTACCGAGTGGGACCAGAGATACCTCTCCGACAATTGGAGTGACAAATCCTAATCTCGAAATACGCCAACCCAACAAGTACCTTTGGAGACACCTGTAGAGCACCTTTATAATCACCCATTTACGTTGTGACGTTTGGTAGCACACAAAGTGTTCCTCCGGTAAACGGGAGTTGCATAATCTCATAGTCATAGGAACATGTATAAGTCATGAAGAAAGCAATAGCAACATACTAAACGATCGAGTGCTAAGCTAACGGAATGGGTCAAGTCAATCACGTCATTCTCCTAATGAGGTGATCTCGTTAATCAAATGACAACTTATGTCTATGGCTGGGGAACATAACCATCTTTGATTAACGAGCTAGTCAAGTAGAGGCATACTAGTGACACTATGTTTGTCTATATATTCACACATGTATTATGTTTCCGGTTAATACAATTCTAGCATGAATAATAAACATTTATCATGATACAAGGAAATAAATAATACTTTATTATTGCCTCTAGGGCATATTTCCTTCACTCAAAATGCTGATGGCTATCACGACACATTTGTCGAGAGATTTCATGAAGATGTAATCGATCGACGATGACATCAAGTCAAAGGAATGATGAAGCGAAAGGTTATTGGAACCAAGGATTAGACACATACTCGAAATCAAGCTTGCTGTTCAAGGAGAAATGCTATGACGAGTATGGTTGACATAAGCTGAGCTCATCGTCGAAAGTTGTGCTCCGGGAATAAGGAGCAGGTAGCACAGTTAAAATTTAGCACGATAATGATATAGCCGATCAGGCTAGGAATGACTTGAAGGATTAATAAACTCATAAGCAACGAAGATTACTTAGAGTTATTGAACCGTAGTGCGGACTCGGTTCAGTTATCAGTGCCTTTGAGTGTTTAATAACTCAGAACCCGAGGGGGATTGGAATCGGTGAGAATGTAGTACTTGATGAAGAACTCATAAGAAGTTATGCAGTTCCGTGATAATCTCGAGATACCAGGGGGGTAATACTCGACGACGAATCAAAGTAGAGGTTGTACTGGGGTATTGCTCTGCAAAATACAAGTGCTTAAACTTGCACGAGAAATGGTATTTAAAGGAGAACATGGTCGGAACCACGATTGCAAAAGGCCAGATCCCAGATATAAGATGAACTTATACTAAAGGAATAATTAATTTAAGAGAAGCTTTAATGATAAGATCTACATCGTGTCCATGGGCATGAACACAAAGTTCAAGGTCGACTCCCACTTCTCCAATGCATAACCTTTCATTCACTTCTCACTTTCGAAGAAGTTGTAGTGTTGAAATTTTATCAGGCAAAATACTAGAAGAGTATGACTCGTGAAAACTTTTGAGTTCACACATATTAAGGAAGGCATAGGTTCAACCCATCAGGGTATCATGGAAATATATACCACAAGCTTCAATAGTAAATATCACCAGCTCGAAAGCATATCATGGTTGGCCAAATCAGAGAATAGGATTTACCAATGGCATTATGTATTAGGGAAGGAACTTCTCGAGGTTTTTGTATACGAAGGACACTGTCGGATGATATTTCAACAAAGGATCCGACGGTCCATAGTGAAACTGATGTGAGTATCAGCACACAACCAGAGGAAGAAACAATGCGAAGGCATTGGATTATAGAAGCAAATGACTAATTCAAAGCTCACATGTAAAGGAATTATGATTACCAAATCAAAGGATCAGAAGCAAACACTCTGATTAAGGATGCATAAGTTGAGTAAGCTTAGGGGTAAAATTGATAAGAATTTGATTGGTCGAGATCCAGCTCATGTTTAAAATGACGTCTGAGCCGGAAAGATAATTTAAAAGGATCAACTGATGATTGCGTGCATTCACACTCATGTTGAATCAATGGGATCAAAATGACGGTGCCTAAGGATACTAACGAATATTTCCAGACACACGGAAAGCATCCATAATGCAAGCAGACAAGTATTGCAGAGTAATAAGCTACTAAGGATTTTTGGAGGATCGAATAGTATTTCAGAGACCATTGTGAAACACATGAACAACTGGGGATGAACGGATACTCGATAAGGGCGAGAAATTATCCGTAGGGGTATTCAGGTGGCAAGGAACTGCAAGGCAGTAGGCACAAAATATTCTCGGAACAATAGAAAGGATTTAAAGGTATCTTGTAATAACAAGATCAACTGGGAATAGAAGTAAGAACGGCAAGTGTATGTATTTATCCCTAGGGATATTTCGGTGGTAGGGAATTGCAAAAGCAACGGGCACAAAGTCTCAAAAGAGTATCGGAGAGTAACTTCGAAATCTTCTGGTGCAGCCGGCGATCATCTGGACTGAAGGGGCTCTCCGGGAGAAAGTGTTCTCGAGAACCTAAAGTTAGATTTTAGAAATTCATTTAACCTGAATAGAAGAGAGATTAGAATCCTAGAGTATAGACGAGGAATAAAAGATCCTAATACCACTCAATGGTGACGTGGGCCCATGGACCGCACAACCATGTTAGTAAAAGTTTTGTAAAGTCTAGACTCGACTTCCGCCAAGGAGTGTGGAAGGGGGATTCCTACAGGCAGCCGGCTCTGATACCAACTTGTGACGCCCCCGATTCAATCGTACACTAATCATACACGCAAACGTGTACGATCAAGATCAGGGACTCACGGGAAGATATCGCAACACAACTCTAAAAATAAAAATAAGTCATACAAGTATCATAACACAAGCCAGGGGCCTCGAGGGCTCGAATACAAGTGCTCGGTCATAGATGAGTCAGCGGAAGCTACAATATCTAAGTACGGACATAAGTTAAACAAGTTGCCATAAGATGGCTAGCACAAACTGGGACACAGATCGAAAGAGGCGCAGGCCTCCTGCCTGGGATCCTCCTAAACTACTCTTGGTCATTGTCAGCGGCCTGCACGTAGTAGTAGGCACCCTCGGTGTAGTAGGAGTCATCGTCGACGGAGGCGTCTGGCTCCTGGGCTCTAGCATCTGGTTGCGACAACTAGGTAGAATGGAAAGTGGGAAAAGAGGGAGAAAAGCAACCGTGAGTACTCATCCAAAGTACTCGCAAGCAAGGATCTACACTACATATGCATGGGTATCTGTGTAAAGGGGCAATATCGATGGACTGAACTTCAGAATGCCAGAATAAGAGGGGGATAGCTAGTCCTGTCGAAGACTACGCTTCTTGCAGCATGTAGAAGAGAGTAGATGGTAAGTTCACCAAGTATCATCGCATAGCATAATCCTAACCCAACGATCCTCTCCTCGTCGACCTGTGAGAGAGCAATCACCGGGTGGTATCTGGCACTTGGAAGGGTGTGTTTTATTAAGTATCCGGTTCTAGTTGTCATAAGGTCAAGGTACAACTCCGGGTCGTCCTTTTACCGAGGGACACAGCTATTCGAATAGATAAACTTCCCTGCAGGGGTGCACCACATTACCCAACACGCTCGATCCCATTTGGTCGGACACACTTTCCTGGGTCATGCCCGGCCTCGGAAGATCAACACGTCGCAGCCCTACCTAGGCACAACAGAGAGGTCAGCACGCCGGTCTAAATCCTATGGCGCAGGGATCTGGGCCCATCGCCCATTGCACACCTGCACGTTGCAAGGGCGGCCGAAAGCAGACCTAGCCTCCCTAATACAAGAGCAGGCGTTCCAGTCCAATCCGGCGTGCGCCGCTCAGTCGCTGACGTCAAGAAGGCTTCGGCTGATACCACGATGTCGAGTGCCCATAACTGTTCCTGCGTAGTTGGTTAGTGCATATAGGCCAGTGGCCAGGCTCAGATCAAATACCAAGATCTCGTTAAGCGTATTTATTGAAGTATCCGCGAACGCCGACCAGGCCCAGGCCCACCTCTCTCCTAGGTGGTCTCAACCTGCCCTGTCGCTCTGCCACAAAGTAACAGTCGGGGGCCGTCGGGAACCCAGGCCCACCTCTACCGGGATGGAGCCACCTGCCCCTTCAACCCCCATCTCCGAACAGTATCATAAGTAATGTAACAGTTTAGAGTATATAGCATATGCCTGTGATCATCTCCCGAAGTGATGACGGCCCAGTAGTATAGCATGGCAGACGGACAAGAGTGTAGGGCCACTGATGGAATACTAGCATCCTATACTAAGCATTTAGGATTGCAGGTAAGGGTAACAACTGTAGCAACAATGACAGGCTATGCAGCAGAATAGGATTAACCGAAAGCAGTAACATGCTACACTACTCTAATGCAAGCAGTAGAGAGAAGGAATATGCGATATCTGGTGATCAAAGGGGGGGGCTTGCCTTGAAGCTCTGTCGAGAAGGAGGGGTCATCAACACCGTAGTTGTACTGGGTAGCAGCGGCGTCGGTCTCGGGGTCTAGCGAGAGAAGAGGGGGAAGAAACAATAAATATAATGCAAACATATGCATGGCGATGCATGACAAGACAATGAGCGGTGTTAGGTGTGCCCTAACGCGGTGGAAGGTGATACCGGCGAGGGGGGAAACATCCGGGAAAGTATTCCCGGTGTTTCGCGTTTTTGAACAGATGAACCGGAGGGGGGAAGTTGCGTGTTCGCTATGCTAGGGATGTGTGGCGGACGAACGGGCTGCGTATCCGGATTCGTCTCGTCGTTCTGAGCAACTTTCATGTATAATTTTTTTCCATCCGAGCTACGGTTTATTATCTATGATTTTTTAAAGTTTTAAACATTATTCTGAAATTAGTATTAATTCAAAAATAATGATTAAATGCTAGGTGCACCCAGCTCTGTGTACACAACAGTGTACACAGAGGATGACATGTGGGCCAGAGCACCCAGTTAACCAGTCAACGCTTGACTGGTCAAAAGGGTGTGGGGGCCCCTTGTCATTGACTGTTTAGGCTAATCTATTAGTTTAATTAAGTTAACTAACTATTTAGTTAGTTAATTAGGTAATTAATTAAGTTAATTAATTAATGTTTTTTTATTATTACTATTATTATTATTAGGGCGCTGGGGCCCATATATCATTGGCCCAGCGAGGCCTAACGGGCGCGTGGGCGTGCGGGCACGCGGGCGCGGCCACGAGCGCCTGCCGGGGCGAGCCAGGGCACTGGCCTCGGACGCGGACAGCGTAGCGGCCGCTGGCGGTTACCGCAGGGCGGACGAGGCGGCGAGGTAGGCGGCGGTGGCGCGGGCGAGGCCGCCGGTGATGGGCAACGGTGCAGCAGGCAACGGCGGCGGGCAGCGGGATGCGGGCACCAGCGTGTGAGCCAGGTGCGGTGGCATTCGGCGAGGCAGGAAGCCGCGGGGCAAGCGGTCAAGGGGAGGCGAGTGGGCGGCTATGGCGGCACGCAGGGGCGCTAGCAGCAGCAGTAACTACGTAGCAGAGCTGCGGCAGCAGCGCGGAGCAGGGGCGGGCGGAGGCGTACGCGGTCGGGCGAGCAGAGGGGTGCCCCAGGGTGCAGCGGCTGTGTCGAGACGGGTGCGAGCGAGGCAGCAACTACAGGGCTCCATGAGCGCACTAGGGCGGACAGGCGAGGCGGTAGTGGCTCGGGAGCGTGGTGCTCACAGCCATGGCGGCGGCCGGAACATGGCCACGTGACGGAGTTAGCTACGGGGCTCGGGCGAGCTCGACGAGAGGAAGAGGAGGATCGTAAGCTCACCAACGTGGTGAGATGGCCTGGGTAAGACGCGCGGCTGCCGGAATCGTTGGCGAGGCGGCGGTGATCCGAGGAGGAAGAAGGCCGGCCCGGCGATGGAGAGGCTTCCGGCTCCTGCACGTGGGCATGGACGGCGGTGCTGCCGGCCGTGGAGCTCCGGGACGCGCCGAAGAGGGATGGGGGCGGCGGTCGCCGCGGTGGATGCCGGTGGGCGGCGACAGGAGGCGCTCGGTGTAGGGGGATCTAGTGGAGGGGGAGAGAGTGAGCGACGAGGGAGAGAGGGGGAAATATCTGCGCAGGATGAGGGGGAGCTGACGAGGCCGGGGTCTCGGCCTTATCCCCTCGGCGGCGAGACGCGGGGTGGCCAGGCGGTCGGGCGGCGACCGCGCGGGTGCGCGCCTCGGTCGGATGAACAGGGGGAAGCGGACGACCGCGGGGGAGTGAGTGGGCTGGGCTAGGCCACCTGGGCCGGTTCGGTGGTTAAGGCCCGGGGGGTTTCCGTTTATTTTGTTTCCTTTTGTTTGTTTTTGCTTTGTTTTCTATTTTACTTTCTTTTGCACTTTAACAACAATCCACGTTTGTATAATGTGTGGCTGGTCTCAATATTTCGTATGCAATATACCTTACTGCCTTAGAAAGTTAGGGAGTGGTTTGAAGTTGTTTGTATTTTGATTAAAAAGTAAATGACTTAAAATGGGGCTATTTTGGTACTATTTTCATATCCAGGGCCATTTTAAACATCTCTAAAAATGTTGGTTAAGGCATGACAATTATCTAGTGAATATTTTCAACCCATTGAACATTTCAGATTTGACATTTGAAAACTTTAATTGTTTGCTTGATTTTGAATTTGAATTCGAACCGGTTTTCGAACTAACGCGAGATTAGCAACAGTAATCGAAGTGACGTGGCATCATTCGCAGAGGTTCACTGTAGCTTAATTATCCGGGCGTCACGGGTACCAAGGGTGAGGGATGAAGAGAACCATTTTCCTGCTCATTGAAATGAGGCAGACTAGTAGGCTAAGTTCTCGTCCATCGGTGGTTACTGGAATGTCATCAACAATAGTAATAGGGCTTACTGAAAAAGTTGTACACCGAGGTGTTTACATAAGCAGATTAGTGTTACTGCTTAGATCAACTAAATCACAAGAAATGTTAAACAAAACAATGGAAGGAAAATGTGGACTCGATTCTGTTATCGGTGTCCTCGAGTGTCTAACAACTCAGAACCCGTGAAAAATTTGAATCAGCGAGGAATAATAGTTGATGAAGAACTCATAAGAAGTTATGTAGTTCCATGATATTCTCGAGATACCATAGGGCAATACTCGAAGGTAGAACAGGATAGAGGTTGGACAGGTGAAAAGATCTGCAGAATACAAGTACTTCAACTTCTTCGAGAATTGGGATCAAAGAAGAACAATCATGATCGGGACCACGGTTACAAAGGACTGAAACAAAATACAAGATGAATTTATACCAATGGGATAATTATTTTTACAAGAAGCTTCCATGATAGGATCTACATTGTTTCCATGGGCGTGAACACCAAGTTCAAGGTCGATCCCACTTCTTCAATTCATAACCTTTCATTCACTTCTCGCTTTTGATGAAGTTGTAGTGTTGATATTTTATCTGGGAAAACACCAGAAGAGTAGGACTCGTGAAGACTCTCGGGTTCAGACGGATTAGGGAAGGAGTAGGTTCAACCCATAGGTTTATCTTAGGAACCTATTCCACAAACTTCACGAGTAATTAAGTCAAGCCCGAAAGTAACGCGTGGTTGACAAGAGCGGGGGATACAATTTACCAAAGGCACTATGTATCCGAGGAAAGGCTCACAAGGTTACTGAATATGAAGGACGCTGTCGGATAAAACCCAACAAAGGATCTGGTGATCCACAAGGGATCTGATGTGAGCATTGATACTCAACCAGAAGAAGTAAGAATGCAAGGAGATCAAATTATAGAAACAACTGACTAATTCAAAGTTCAAATGCAGAGGAATTATGATTCCCAAATCAAGGGATCAGAAGCAAACAGTCTGATCAAGGATGGATAAGTTGAATAGAATCAGAATGACAATCAATCAAGGCTTGATTCGCCGAACACGAGCTCATGTCCGGAGTGACGTCTGAGCCGAAGGGAAGAATTCTAATTGTGATTGATGATTGTGAGCATTCACAAACATATCGAATCAAATGCTCAAAATTATGATGACAGAGGATGCTAATGAACATTGCTAGGCATATGGAAGTAACCATAATGTAAGCAGGTAAGGAGGAACAAGATTAATAGGCTACTGAGGATTTTCAGAAGATCGAATAGTATTTCAAGGCATCTTGTAATAACAAGAGCAACTAGGGATGAAGGTATGAACGACAAATGTAGGATGTTACCCACAAGGATTTATCGATGGTAGGGATCACAACGCGAAGGGCACAGGGGTCTCGGGAAAACATCGGAGAGTATCTTCGGAATCTTCTGGTGCACTAAGCAATCATCTGGAGTGAGGGGCTCTCTGGGAGAAAGTATTTACGAGAGCCTAGGGTTAGAGTTAGCAAAATCATTTAACCCTAATAGAAGAGAGATCAGATTCCCAGAGTATAGACGAGGAATAAAACATCCTAATACCACCCAATGGCGACGTGGGCCCGTAAGCCGCATGTTAGTAAAAGTTTTTCAGTAACTAGACTCAACTTCGGCCAAGGAGTTAGAAAGGGGGTTCCTACAGCCAGTCGGCTCTGATACCAACTTGTGATGCCCTCGATTCAATCGTACACTAATCATACACGCAAATGTGTATGATCAAGATCAGGGGCTCACGGGAAGATATCATAACACAACTCTAGACACAAATACAATAATACAAGCTTTATATTACAAGCCGGGGGCCTCGAGGGCTCGAATACATAGCTCGAATACAAACGAGTCAGAAGAAGCAACAATATCTGAGTATAGACATAAGTTAAACAAGACTTCCGTAGAAGGCTATCACAAAAGAAGCAACGATCGAAGAGGCAAGGCCTCCTGCCTGGGACCTCCTAACTACTCCTGGTCGTCGGCGGGCTCCACGTAGTAGTAGTCGATGGGGGTGTCATCTGGCTCCTGGGGTCCACCATCTGGTTGCATCAACTGGAAAGAAGAAAGAAGGGGAAAAGGGGGTAGAAAAGCGACCGTCAGTACTCATCCAAAGTACTCGCAAGCATCAGATCTATACTAAGTATGCTTGGTATCAAATGGAAGGGTTGTATCTATGGATTGAACTGTAGAATGCTATAATAGAGGGGAAGGCCTAGCCTATCGGAGACTAGCATCTTCAAGCACCTTCAAGCATCTTGCAGCGTTCAGAAGAGTACATAATAGCATATTATAATTTTCAAACATGTTGTAATATTAATGCCCAGAGATCCTTCCTCGACTCCCTGCGAGAAAGTAATCCCGGAGCCACATATCCATCACATATCTCAAGTATCCATTTCTAGTTGTAATAGATGAGGATACCACTCCGAGCGTCCATTACCATGGAAACGGCTATTCGAATAGATAACTTCCCTGCAGGGGTGCACCACATTACCCAACATGCTTGATTACTCTGGCCTGACATACTTTCTTGGGTCCATGCCCGGCCTCGGAAGATCAACACGTCGCAGCCCTACCTAGGCTCAGAAGAGAGGTCCCTGTCGGTCTACATCCTAAGCACTCCAGGGTCTTGGGCCCATCACCCACCGCACTCTGGGTCGTTGTGAGCAGGGTGGATACAGCACCACCCGTGTAGTGGATGGCACGATCCGACCGTGCCACAATGCTGAACTGGACGTTTGACAAAGCTTCGGCTGATACTACGACGCCGAGTGCCCATATCTTTTCCCGCATGGTGGTTAGTGCGTAAAGGCCAGTGGCCAACTCAGAACAAATACCCAAATCCTTAGAGTGTTAGGAGCTCAAGGAGACGAGCAGAGACTCACGATAATGTGACCCCGTCGCCCCGTCTCGAGGAAATATGGCAAGGGCTAGGCCAAACCCTCTCTCTCTAGGGCGGTCTACCTGCCCGACCATGCCTCGTAATTATCTCGCGGGTGCTCTCCAGGCCCGCCCGACTTCCTCATCAACTCGCGGGTACCCCTCAGGGCTGACCCGAGTAACCATAGACTGTTGGGAACTTTAGGTCCACCTCAACCGGGTTGGTACAGCCTGTCCCTTCAGTCCCGCAGCGTCAGTGCAACAAACCCTAGGTCCGTTGCCCAGACTGTGCACAGGCCGAAGAGCAAGATTACAACACCAAGGTCAGATCAAGATGCAAAGGATCAGTTCTTCAAAGGACCAGCGTGCAGATTAAGAAGACCAAGAGACAATACTCCACTACGAGAGGTACCTCCCTTGCCGGGCAGGCGAGCCTGGAGAGGTTGGGGTTACCTCAGAAGCAAACCTCCAAAGATCGCCCAGGCAGGACTGCTCGGGCTTACGGAGACAAACTACTCCACCTCTGCACCTCACGAGCAACGCAACTCATCGATCAGTGCGGTGTCAAGCCGCAAAGTGACTAAGTGGCTGCTATTTGACACATGGCAGCCATTTCCTACGGAAAATACCTCCAAGCGACACCCTGATACGTCTCCGTCGTATCTACTCTTCCAAACACTTTTGCCCTTGTTTTGGCTTCTAACTTGCATGATTTGAATGGAACTAACCCGGACTGACGCTGTTTTCAGCAGAATTGCCATGGTGTTATTTTTGTGCAGAAATAAAAGTTCTCGGAATGACCTGAAACTTCACGGAGAATATTTTTGTAATCAATAAAAAATACTGGCGAAAGAATCAAGGCCGGGGGGCCCACACCCTGTCCACGAGGGTGGGGGGGCGCCTACCCCCTGTGCGCGCCCCCTGCCTCGTGGAACCCCTGGAGATCCACCGACCTCAACTCCAACTCTATATATTCATGTTCGGGGAGAAAAAATCAGAGAGAAGGATTCATCGCATTTTACGACACGGAGCCGCCGCCAAGCCCTAATCTCTCTCGGGAGGGCTGATCTGGAGTCCGTTCGGGGCTCCGGAGAGGGGAATCCATCGCCATCGTCATCATCAACCTTCCTCCATCACCAATTTCATGATGCTCACCGCCGTGCGTGAGTAATTCCATCGTAGGCTTGTTGTACGGTGATGGGTTGGATGAGATTTACCATGTCATCGATTTAGTTTTGTTAGGGTTTGATCCCTAGTATCCATTATGTTCTGAGATTGATGTTGCTATGACTTTACTATGCTTAATGCTTGTCACTAGGGCCCGAGTGCCATGATTTCAGATCTGAACCTATTATGTTTTTATGAATATATGTGAGTTCTTGATCCTATCTTGCAAGTCTATAGTCACCTATTATGTGTTATGATCCGTTAACCTCGAAGTGACAATAATTGGGACCACTACCGGTGATGACCGTAGTTTGAGGAGTTCATGTATTCACTAAATGTTAATGCTTTGGTCCGGTACTCTATTAAAAGTAGGCCTTAATATCCCTTAGTTTCCAATAGGACCCCGCTGCCGCGGGAGGATAGGACAAAAGATGTCATGCAAGTTCTTTTCCATAAGCACGTATGACTATATTCGGAATACATGCCTACATTACATTGATGAATTGGAGCTAGTTCTGTGTCACCCTATGTTATAACTATTGCATGAGGAATCACATCCGGCATAATTCTCCATCACCGATCCAATGCCTACGACCTTTTCACATATTGCTCTTTGCTTAGTTACTTTTCCGTTGCTACTGTTACAATTACTACAAAACTATCACTGTTACTTTTGCCACTGTTACCGTTACTTCCATACTACTTTGCTACTAAATACTCTGCTGCAGATACTAAGTTATCCAGGTGTGGTTGAATTGACAACTCAACTGCTAATACTTGAGAATATTCTTTGGCTCCCCTTGTGTCAAGTCAATAATTTTGGGTTGAATACTCTACCCTCAAAAATTGTTGCGATCCCCTATACTTGTGGGTTATCACATCACCAATAGATGACATAAAATACATAACCACAAAGTGCTAGATGTAAAATACATCAGCCGCTCATCTCTGAACTTAACTGTCGAAACTGAATTTAACTGTCGAAACTGAACTTAACTGTCAAAACTAAATTTTTCTGTCGAAACTGAACGCACTAGTAGCAGAAAAGCAGTAGCAGCAGCGCGTGTGAGAGCCGGGGCAGCTGGTCGTGTAGCAGCATCAGGTGAGGCTACCCTGGGCCGCCAGCCACCACCGGCCAAACAACCGCCCCCCGCCGCCCGCGGCCGGCGGTGCGCCGCCACGCCCGCCCCGAAACCACTCCCCACCGCCGGTTCGCCGCCGCCCCGACCATCCCTCTAGGCCCCCCTGTGCCGAGATTTTTCTCTGGTGATCCCCACGCCACAGCCCCGCCACCGCCGGCAACCACCGCCCCCACCCTGAACCCTAAGATAGATATTGGGGTACCTCTCCAGCGAGCCCCCCTCCCCATTGCGGCTGGTTCTTCCTTAACTCCGGCGAGCCCCCCCCCCCACCCCCTGAAAATCGACTGACCCGAAAGTCGATTTAGTCGACTGAAGTGTAGCTAAATCAGAGCAGCATCGCAAGCAAGAGCAAGAGCGAGAGCAGCAGCAAGAGCAAGAGCAATAGCAAGAGCAAACCAAGCAGGGGACCGAGAGCAAGAGCAGAGCAGCAGCGCGAGCGAGAGCTAAAGCAGCAGCAGCTCCTACTGATGTGGACGTCGCCGCCGAGGGAGCGACGTCGTGGAGGAAGTGGCCGGCGACGCCGCCGTGGATGGAGCCACGCCGTGTCGGCTCGGGACCAAGCGCCGGCAGCACCGTGAGATCGAATCGAGAAGAAAATGCGGCGATTAGTGTACAACCTCTTTGGTGGCGCCGATTAGGCCTCAGCTTCATCCGAGGAAACGGTGATGATGATGCTCTTCTGGTGGTGCAGGTGAAGACGGCGGTGTGGGAATGGAGGTGACGCAAAAGACGAGGGGAACGTCGGGGCAACTCCTTGGAGGTGGAGGACAGGGTGGCTGAACCGGCGGGACGACGAGATCGACGACAGATCCTCATCCGGTACGGTGGATGAGGGACGTCGAGTTGTTGCTGTGGACGACGTCGTCGGGGAAGAGGCTCCGGGTGGGTGGCGGACGGAGGAGGGTGTGGGGCTTCGCGGGTTTTTGCGGCCTCAGTGTACGAATGGGTGGGCGGATGGGATGGGAGTGGGGAACCATGGCTTAGGGACGCGCTTGTCCGAAATATGGGGTAAGTTACGAAATTACCCCCACCGATTTGAGCTAGGCGGTTCTTTCGATTCAGGGGTATCACGGGCATTTCGCGTGTCGGGATTTCACAGGAAGTGGGAGTTTTCACGCGCGTCGTAATTTTGGAATAGGAAGGCGCGGGTTGAGATGGGGGGAGTTGTCGGAGCACAACGAGACAAAGATATCTTAAATATTTCGGGGTAACAAGGCGCGGGTTGAAATTTCTGGACAAGCCCAACGTGTAGTGTACCAAATCAATTTGCACTTCCGTCGACGAAAAAACAAAAAGAAATCAATTCGCAGCACACAAGAGAGCCTAGTCCCGTGTACTATACCAAATCAATTCGCACTACAAATGT
This sequence comes from Triticum aestivum, assembly GCF_018294505.1. Classification (NCBI taxonomy): domain Eukaryota; kingdom Viridiplantae; phylum Streptophyta; class Magnoliopsida; order Poales; family Poaceae; genus Triticum; species Triticum aestivum. The sequence goes on along the minus strand of NC_057808.1, from coordinate 180,358,484 downwards.
CATTCAAAACTTTGAATTCATGTTATGTTCAATTAAAATACTTCACTACGTGTATAATGCATGCAACCTGCTACTCAAATGAATGTTTTAGTGCATTCCAAACGTATATACTACCGCTTCAATATGAACTAAATTTGAATTCATTTCTCTATTTGAATAAGATCTACAATGATGATTGTTGTGAAGTCAAACCATTTGAATTCATTTCTCTATTTTAATAAGATCTACAACCATCATTATTGTCAAGTTAAACCATCGTTTGTGTATTATCTTCACAGCACACCACATGATTACTCTCGAGTTAGATATGAACTATGTGTACTATATGAACTCGAACTCGATTATTTGAATCCACTTTATGTTGATTTCAAATCACAGTACATTTCAAGCTCTAGCTAGATCTTCATAATCTAAACCATGTCTCATATGTATAATGTGTTTATCACATAATGTATGGTGCCCCGCCCCCTACGCCTACAAGTATTTAGATGTGAGTTGCAAACACCACACATTACCACAAATTCAAATAAAATGTGAGATTGTTCGATATATAGTATTGTTTAGATTGTTCGATATTTAGTTGTAAGCTGCAAACGCCACACATTATCACAAATTCAAATAAAATGTGAGATTGTTTGATATATAGTATGGTTTAGATTGTTCGACATTTAGCTGTGAGTTGCAAACGCCATGCATTATCACATTATGGTATAACATGTGCAAAACCACAGCACGCGTATCACCGCTATATTCATGCATGCATATGTTTATAACACTATGATCTCCTATTCAAATATATGAATCCACTTTCATATCAAATTATGATCTTTGTTAGTCTCTTACACCCACACAATCCTCTAACCTTTGTAGCTAGCACTAACTTTCTCTCGTGCATGCACACGCCCTCCTCGCCCTCCCCCTCCCTCAGCATTCTATCCATCGCGCACATTCATTTTTTTCTTTAGGTCGTTCTCCCACAGTCTCCACAACTCCTTTCCGACACACACCGATCGATAAACCTCTCCAGCGTCTGCCTACAACATACGTACACACGCACCTTCCATCTCCTCCTTTCTGTGTCCATGCCTCGTGTCTCTCATACGGTCCCACACACGTGTAAACTCTCGCCCCTCTTTTCATCGATCTCACAACCGCACACTCCTCCCCCTATCTAGCTAGTAGCTCGGCCTCTCGCACCACCTCCTAGCTCCATTCTCTCTGTCTATCCGTCTCGCTGGGCCTTATTTGCCTCTAACAAATGGATGTACACCGACCGATCTCCCGCTATACATATAGCTAGCTAGGTCCTTAATTAACTCGTTTTTCCCCACGCGTCGATCGATCTACCTCATTAGTTATGTCTCTCCCTTCCTCCGACAAACAACAATTGATCTACCGATCTAGTTAGGTTTGCTTAGCAAACACATGGTTCCCCTTCATCATCCATGCATGTGTCCCGACAGATCTATCACGCACATGCACACACAGAAACACATCCCCACTCTTATTGATAATATTGCAGTTCTACCCTCAGTTTGTCTAGTAGGCCTCTCCCACCATCTTCGAGAAGCAACTCCATCACCCATCCAGCACTCTACCCCTCTCCCTCCCTCTCCTCTCTCTCTCTCTCTCTCTGTCCCAACCTATTTCCCGTCCTTCAGTTATGTATGGATGTCGACCCATCTCCCTCAAGACATAGCTGGGTCTTCCTTCTCAACACATATACGAGTCGTTCTACCTCTTTAGTTAGGCCTCTGCCTCCCCCCTCCCCCCACCCCCCCCCCCCACACACACCGATACATCGAGCGCTCTAGTCATGTCTCCCTGCCACACACAAACTTGCCCTGTGCCCTCTGACGTTCTGGTAGGTCAGTCGCCCTATATCTTTGACTTGCACACACACAATTTCGATGGCTCTCTTCATCCATCTCGCACCCACCCACTTGATCCTCTCTTCGACTCTATCGATATCTATGACCCCTCCCTCTCTTCTCGTGGATCGCCCCCTCTGGCCCTCTCTATATGATATGGATATGCCTCTATTTCACACACATTGCATGCGGAATTTTGTTTGAGATTTCATCGACACATATTCCCACAAATACATTCACGAAATCACCACCCCCCAAAAAAAACACTCACGAACGCACACGCCATCTATCTAGGTTTGTATCTCTCTTACACACACCCACATAGGTGGGGGACGTGCACGAAGAGAAGAGGTGCACGCACGGCGCACGTACTCCCGTCTCTTTCCCAACCACACCCGCGCGGGTACACGGTGGAGCTCATTTCTGTACGAAAAGGCAGCCCATGTGGTAATTTGACACGTGTACTGGTTGTCCACTTGATGGAGGATCGTCTACCACGGGTGAACAAACAAATTGCGACTTGACGCGTTATGTTAAAAAGAGGCAAACCATGTGGGGCCTACCTTAGAGGCAAGGCTCTATACACTGGAGTACTTTTGATGTGTCCCGTCAACTCGCAGAACGAGGAGAAGCTTGCTTAGTACGCCGTCTCCCCCGCCCACGGGCGCGGTGGCTCGCAGGATGAAGTGAAGCTTGCTTGCTAGTACGCCTTATGCCCACTCCCTCACCCACGCGCGTGGTGGCTCACAGGACGAGGAGAAAATTTTACTAGTACTCCCTCCGTTTACTCCTCGTCCCTACCTTGGTTAGAGAGATTATCATATTGTTTGGAATATATGTCCTTTAGTAGATTTCAATATGAACTACTAGTACATACTTCAAACACTGATGTATATAGACGTATTTTAGAGTGTGGATTCACTCATTTTGCTCCGTATGTAGTCCATATTGAAATGGACGTAATAGTACGCACTCTCACTCACCCCTCGACCCTCGCCCACGTGGTGGACATGCAACAATTCATTCAGTCTCATATAGCCAGAACGATATATACTGCAGTACCATTATTGCTCGACTTCCTGAAGAGGCGAAGAGCCAATTGCAAGGTTAATATTTTGGAGATGCCAAGTGCAAGCTTTATAGGACAACGAGTAGTAGGTGTCGCATCATTTATAAATAAAGTTTTTTTTCTTCAGTGGCACGTACGCAATGTAAATAGGTTCATATGGAGAGAAAAGGGAAACCGCTCCACTATATACATAGGCAGGACGAGCTTACACGGTTGCTTGTTGGGGTTGCTCTCTTCAGTTTTCACACTCTCTCGCAGAAAACGACTATGGCCACATCTCTAACATCCCGGAGGGTCACGTCCACCGGGGGAAGGGGTGGGTGCTTAGTGTACATGCGGTCGCCGTCGCCAACGGCGAAAACCCACTGTCGGCACGTCCCGATCAGGGGTCCCTGTCGTTCTCTCTCACAAAGCCGGTGAGGTTGCCTTCATCCATTGCTCACTGCCGCGACGTGGGCAGTTGCCTCCTCCTGCCGCTCTCCTCTAGGTTGAGCTACGTCCCAACATCCCTCAGGTACAGCTCCCATTACACACGGCTTGCACCACTGCTCTAGCTGCCCACATCACTCCATGTGGATATTTCTCTACTTATTTGCCCCGCACATACCTCTACTGGCTTCTACGTACTGTATTTGTGATGAGTTTATGTCTCATCAACTAGTCCCGGTAATCTTATTCTAATCACGCTTCTTCAATTTCTTTGCCACAGGGATGCTCATCTCGATTTTGGTGAAACTGCACAAAATGATCCGATGGTCAAAGGGTTGCAAACTTCATTTCTTAGGAAGCTCCAACGTTGCCAGCAAATTAAAGCCTGGTTAGGGTTTACGGTTCAAGGGCTAGGGACTGCATGGATCTTTTTTTCTTTAGCTGTCTCTGTTCCAAAATAAGTGTCAACTTTAGTAGTAGTACAACTTTGTACTAAAGTTTGCATAAAGTTGAGACACTTATTTTGGAACGGAGGGAGTACATATTGGCTATGATCTGTCAATCATTGAGATGTAATAGCATGCATGTTAGTCTCCTTTGTATTTGATGAAATGTTGCAACAGGCAACCTTGGACGCAAGATACATGAAACAGAAGCTGGAAGCTTCATAGCATTGTACAATTTTATCTTGCTGATAAATTACAGTACGTACTATACTAGTACTATGTAAAGAGTTAGGTGTCGCAAGGTGTCCAGAAAATATGGTGATAGTGTGAGGTGGGCCATGTAATCACTGAGCATGCGTGTTTTCATTGCTCTCGCACTCCTCCGCTGAGAATGGAGAAAATTGTAATCTAGTAGTACCTCCTTTCGCCGAAAGTGTGGGACATCCAGCAGTCCTACCACCTTAGTAATAATGACCAATGAGCCATCAAATCACATAGACCCAGCAGTAAGTTGGACGGACGAAGCAACCATCACTCTTGAATCCGCTTCTCCCTTCAATGCAGGCGCCAGTGAGAGGTCGCGTCCGCTCTGCCCGGGCATGAATGCGGCATCGATTCTTTGGAGCGGCGCTGACGATCGGGCAGGAAGCGCGCGCGGGCGATGGAGGGGCTTTGGGTGGGCCAGGCTGGTCAGGAGCGGGCGTGGCAGCTGTCCCGCCTGTCCCGACCGGACGCCCGGAAATGAGAAGATGCACCGACTCTCGCGGCAAAATCGTACACTACACACCATCTCTCTGTAGGAGTAGGTCGATGTGTCGCTCTCTCTAACACACACATGTTGTTAAACACACACACACACACATGCTGTTAAACACACACACACATGCCGAGGTAAAATGAGTCTATATCTCAATTAATGAAGACTTGCATGTTACCATCCATATGTTACTACCTACTATGAAAGTAGTAACATAGACTAGTAACATATGCATGTTACTAGTCCAAGTTACTCACCACTATGACCAGCCTAGCAATGTAACCAAACGCTCCTTACTCTGCCTTGTTATCTCCCCCGGAAACCCAATGCATGGAGTGCAACTATGCATTGATGCATGCGAGTTAATACGTGGCCCTACATGGTAGCTAAAACAGCATCTCTTAGTTGTTATGATTAATTGTTGCGTTTAGAGACAGAAATTAGGGCTTTGATTCGAGGAAGGACCGGTCAAGTTTCTCCTTCTCCTCCAATTTGGTTGCACCTTGTTTCAAAAAAAATCTGCTTGCACCTTGGTCCCGTTGCACCTTCTAACGTGACTTATTACACCTAGACAGAGGGAGTAGTACAGGATACGATAGCACACTGACTTAGGTCGAATACAAGTGCCCAAAATTGTGTGCATGTTATAATACGGATTCACTTAAAATAGTACGTGAGCGAACAGAGGGATCAATTGGACAGTGTTCACGAGCAGTAGCGAGATGTGTGAGGTAAGATACACCGCTTTAAATCCCAATGACTCCCACGCAAAAAAAACACGGCATGCTTGTCACACGAATGCAGGAATGTATTAAAGGTTATTTTCCTCTCGTTAAACATAACATGGGGGTGGTGTAGCTGGTTAGCCTGTTCGCTCATCAAACTTGAGGTCTCAGGTTCGATAACTACACTTGAGCATAATTTTGTTTTTGTTCGACTTCTTTCTTCCACCCAATGACAGGTAGGCCCTACATGACAGAGAGAGAAAGTGATCTGGGGCGGTGCCAGGAGGATTCTTTGACTGGTCAAAATGGATGGATACGGAGCTATATGATACTGTATAATCACCTCATCATGTATACGCTGCAGCCTCGGCGCTTGTTTTCTAGGGTTTGCACTCTTCACACTCTCTCTCTAGTATATATATACACGATGGAGCCTCAACACTTGTAGTTGCTCTCTTCACACTCTCTCACCCTCTCTAGATCTAAACACGATCTTTTGTTTTGGGGGACAAGGCTATAGAGTTTGAGCGGGACTAGATTTGCTGCGCTCACATAGGGAAAGGTGTCTAAAGATAACAAAACTGGGACCAACACAAATATGCTCCTTGGTTGTTTTTGTTCTTTGTTGCAACAGACTGTGCATCACCCCTTCATACATCGGTAGATGCACATGGTGCTGGTGCATCCAGTGTCCCGTGCAACTCTTTAGCTGTTGTTATCTAAGGCCCTGTTTGGTTAAAAACTCCCTAGTCCCTACCTGCTTGGTTCCACGGACTAAACATGGACTAGAGGTTATTAAATGACATGCTAAAAGACCATGTTACCCCTAGTAAAACTAATAGAGACAAGCTGCGATGCGGGGCAGGGGCAACTGTTGGAAAAAGTCCCAAAAAGACTCTCCCTCGGGGTCTTCTTTCTTTATTCCCTAAAAGTCCCTCCTGTTTGGTTTAGATGGGACTGACACGGACTTTTTTTAGTCCCTACACCAAAATGTCCCTGTAAACGAACACCCTCTAATAATGCCGCTGGAAAATTGATGCAATGCCATAGTTAAAAGCAAATTACATGTTTAACGAATTTTATTGTTAATATAATCTCTCTGTTAATATTAATCAATGCCACCATTTGGGAAATGCTACTGTCTTGCTTTCTTTCCCATTTAGATAAGTTATATGCTTCTTTTTGTTGGCTTCTGTGTCATCCACCGTTATTGACCACTAGTTGTTTCCTTTGGACCTCTGTGTAAACAGGGTTATCTACTTCACCTCGTTGCTATTGTGACCTTTTGTTGCACTACACAAAACACTTTTGTTTTAAGAGTGTTTTGTGCAGTTCAACCAAAATGTCACACCGACAATGTTGCTTGATTGCTTGATCTTAGTGGAACTGCACAAGAGGAGATCTTACTTCCTATCTGTGTTGGCAAATTTGGTTTAGATCTTCTTCTTGTGAGTTGTTTGAATTCCACGTCATGAGAGGTCAGTACTAGCCTTCTTTCACATGATTGTGTAGTGTGCTTTCATATGTTGTGCTACTTGTACGCTAATGTTGCTTGATTTTAGGGAACTGCACAAATGGAGACAAGACTTCCAATCTGTATGTGCACCGTACTATCCCATTGAGGTAAGATAAGGATATTTCACAACTGTTGGCCTGTATTTTGCCACTTTCATCTGAAAATTAACATCATTGTTTAGTGCTATACTTGTGGTCCCTAATTGACATGCCAAATCTTACATTGAAGGTGAAGCTTGTCTGTTATTGAACCAAGTGATGAAGGGGAAGAACAAGCGGAAGAAAAGCAAAAATCAACTCCCGGTGCTATAATGAAGCACTGGAACTATGATGACACAAGTAATAATATAGTTTTGCATCTTAATTTATTGCTATGGCTGGAACGAGCAATTGTTTTGCCACTGATTTGATGCCACTCTTAATGTAATATGTAATTATCTCTACTTGTGCAAACAAGGATCTTCTTTGAAGATACCATATATTTTAATGGAACTGCACAAGAAGATGTTGGAAACATTAAACTAATCGAGGAGTATATAGTAAGCATGGCAACCACAGTAGATAACAACAGATGGTTCCGGAGAAGTGCTTGATCTGTATGCTCTACACAATAAGCCTCCTGACAAAGGTTGGTACTCGCCCACAGATTTCATCCATATGATTGAGCTTTCTCATCTCTATTGGTGTTGTGCTACTGTTTATATACTATCAAGAGAAAGTGGTATTGTCCTTGAGAAGTGCTTCATCTGTGTTGTTTTAAATATTTCCTTTCCTTTTTTCGAGCAAACAGGGATGCTAGCATTTAGTTGTCCTCTTGTCTTTGCACAACAGGATCATCCTCCTCTGAAGAAGAATATGGAGTATGTGAAGTGCCTAGTTCCGATTATGCCAGGATAAAGAAGCCAAGCCTCTCTTCTTAAGAAGGCAGCAGTTGAAGGATGGTTACATTATTGCCCACAAGAACAAACTAACTTCAGCTCAGAAGGACTCATGGATCTACATCTTTGTTGATGTGATGGCCAGTACAATGTTGTTTTACGATTCCTTCCGGTGAGTTCCATTTTTTTTAAATGTGTGCTCTGCATGGATCATGTAGGTTGACTGTTTAAACTATCAATTCATAGTACAGTTTGCTTTATACTAATCACTTTTTTGTATTTATGCAAACAGGGGTGCTCAGCTTGATTTCAATGGGAACTGCACAATTCATGAATACATCGAATATTCTCGAATCATTCATTTCCACCACAAGAAAGGAGGTGCCGATATGTTCAAGGCGTTGCAACATATAAAGGCGAAATCATACAAGCTACGCACGAATTTGGTTGATTTTGGTGGAACTGCACAAAAAGAACAACTGGTTTATTTAGCACGAGGTGCCATGTTAATGTCCGAACTGATGGCAAACCCTGCCCATTCCACAATCCTAGGCATTTGATATTTTGGAATGGGAAAACCTTGTCAAAGTTTGCTCATTGATGTACGCAAAACAACACACATTTGACATTTTGGAATGGGACAACCTTGTCAAATTTTGCTCATTGATGTTAGCAAGAAGACATGCGTTTGATATTTTCGAATGGGACGCCCTTTGCTGTTAGCAGCATCTATCGATTTTCCTTTATTCTTTAGTTGTGAAGTAAATATTGGCTCTGACATGTGAATCGCTGAGATGCATAATCATCGATTGTTTCGAATGTTCTCTATGAATTGCCAGGCCTGTGTGTCGATTGCAATGTACAGGAACGCTAAATTTTGTACTCCATCTGTTCCTTTTTACTTAGCATGTTAGATTTCTTTCCAGTCAGTTGATTTTACATTGTGAATGTTGATACTTTTTTCTGTAAGATTGGTCAAAGTAGAGATACTTTGACTTCAGACAAAACTTATATGCAGACTAAAAAGGACCGGAGGGAGTACATGTGAAACTGCTACAAACGAGGTGATCGCCCTAGGAATAATGCTAGTACGTATTGTTTTGCATGTTCACCCAATGCCAGTGATACAAGAATTCAAACAAATCAAACTAAATTCATTCATACACTGCCGGATTTCATATAAACATGCCGGATTTCATTACATTCATACATTCTTCAACTAAAAAGGGGTGCGCTGGAGGTATAATTAATTAACCGTAACACCCGTGTCCGGCTGAGCCGAACAGAAGCTTCTTCTCCAGCGGACTGAGCTTCAGTGACATAACAGTAGGTGCAGTTGCATCACTTCTGCTTCATCGCCCTCTTTATAGGCGGTCGCAGCCTCCGCCACCCGCATGCGGTACCGCCAGCGCTCGAGGCGGCCCTCGCGGGCGGAGCAGTATGAGTCGAGCAGCGCCTCCTGCTCCGCCCGCTCCGCGGCGATCTGCTCCTCCGCCTACAGGTGCTCCTGGAGGAGGTGGTTGTTGTAGGCGGCGTCGGCCTGCGCCTCCCGGAACTGCTCCTGACGCTTCTGCCTCATCGTGTCCATGTATTGGGAACATGCCTCGCCGATGGTCATGGTGCAATGCACTGGCGAGGATGGCGTGCAGGAGGGGGTTGGCGCCGGATCGTCGACTACCATGTTCTCCATGGGGACGTCGTCGTCCTCCGCCTGCCTGCCGGCCAGCCAGTCGGCAGCAATGGCTGCCATCTCCTTGTGGTCCATCGTCCGCCCGTCCCGAAGAGCGCTGGAGCGCGAGGAAGCCATGGTGGGAGTAGTGGTGTGGACAGGAGAAAGGGAACGGAGGCGGATGACTGAGGCTATGGCCGGCGCAGCAGTTTATATAGCAATGGTGGGCGGCGGAGGGACGGACGTGTGGTGCCCGAGTAGCCGCCTCGGCAACCGCATATCCTTAATGTGGGCGGCAGACGGACAGACGGACAACACTTGTGTCGTTTGAAGGCAGAGCAATCGCCTCCACCGGGAAGCGGGGCGGGCGGCGCTGACCGTCTCGGGCGGAAAGCGCGCGCGTGCGAGGGAGGCGGTCTGGGTGGGTGATACGTTCATTTTGCATCATGCTTTTATATCGATATTTATTGCAATATGGGCTGTTATTACACATTATGTCACAATACTTATGCCTATTCTCTCTTATTTTACAAGGTTTACATAAGGAGGGAGAATGCCGGCAGCTGGAATTCTGGGCTGGAAAATGAGCAAATATTAGAGACCTATTCTGCACAACTCCAAAAGTCCTGAAACTCCACGAAAGTCATTTTTGGAAATAATAAAAAATACTGAACGGAAGAAATACGCCAGGGGGGCCACCACCTGCCCACGAGGGTGGGGGCGTGCCCTACCCCCAGGGCGCGCCCCCTGCCTCGTGGGCCCCCTGTTGGCTCTCCGGTGGCCATCTTCTGCTATATGAAGTCTTTCGTCGAGGAAGAAATCATAAGCAACCTTTCGGGACGAGACTCCGCCGCCACGAGGCGGAACCTTGGCGGAACCAATCTAGGGCTCCGGTAGAGCTGTTCTGTCGGGGACACTTCCCTCCGGGAGGGGGAAATCATCGCCATCGTCATCACCAACGCTCCTCTCATCGGGAGAGGGCAATCTCCATCAACATCTTCACTAGCACCATCTCCTCTCAAAACCCTAGTTCATCTCTTGTATCCAATTCTTGTCTCCAAGTCCGGGATTGGTACTAGTAGGTTGCTAGTAGTGTTGATTACTCCTTGTAGTTGATGCTAGTTGGTTTATTTGGTGGAAGATCATATGTTCAGATCCTATATGCATATTAATACCCCTCTGATTATGAACATGAATATGCTTTGTGAGTAGTTACGTTTGTTCCTGAGGACATGGGAGAAGTCTTGCTATAGTCATGTGAATTTGGTATTCGTTCGATATTTTGATGAGATGTATGTTGTCTATCCTCTAGTGGTGTTATGTGAACATCGACTACATAACACTTCACCATTATTTGGGCCTAGAGGAAGGCACTGGGAAGTAATAAGTAGATGATGGGTTGCTAGAGTGACAGAAGCTTAAACCCTAGTTTATGCGTTGCTTCGTAAGGGGCTGATTTGGATCCATATGTTTCATGCTATGGTTAGGTTTACCTTAATACTTTTGTTGTAGTTGCGGATGCTTGCAATAGAGGTTAATCATAAGTGGGATGCTTGTTCAAGTAAGAACAACACCTAAGCACCGGTCCACCCACATATCAAATTATCAAAGTACCGAACGCGAATCATATGAACGTGATGAAAACTAGCTTGACGATAATTCCCATGTGTCCTCGGGAGCGCTTTTCTCTATATAAGAGTTTGTACAGGCTTGTCCTTTGCTACAAAAAGGATTGGGCCACCTTGCTGCACTTTATTTACTTTTGTTACTTGTTGCTCGTTACAAATTATCCTATCACAAAACTATCTGTTACCACTTATTTCAGTACTTGCAGAGAATACCATGCTGAAAACCGCTTATCATTTCCTTCTGCTCCTCGTTAGGTTAGACACTCTTACTTATCGAAAGGACTACGATAGATCCCCTATACTTGTGGGTCATCAAGACTCTTTTCTGGCGCCGTTGCTGGGGAGTGAAGCGCCTTTGGTAGGTGGAATTTGGTAAGGAAAAATTTATATAGTGTGCTGAAATTTACTGTCACTTGTTACTATGGAAAGTAATCCTCTGAGGGGCTTGTTCGGGGTATCCTCACCCCGACCAGTAGAGCAAAGAGTTTCTCCTCAACCCACTGAACCTACTGAAAATGAAAATGTCCACTTTGAGATTCCTTCGGGTATGTTAGAAAAACTGCTAGCTAATCCTTTTGTAGGAGATGGAACAAAGCATCCTGATGAGCACCTAATATATGTGGATGAAGTTTGTGGATTATTTAAGCTTGCAGGTATACCCGGTGATGTTGTTAAGAGGAAGGTCTTCCCTTTATCTTTGAAGGGAGATGCATCGACATGGTATAGGCTATGTGATGATACGGGGTCATGGAACTATAAATGATTGAAATTGGAATTTCATCAGAAATTTTATCCTATGCATCTTGTTCATCGTGATCATAATTATATATATAATTTTTGGCCTCGCAAAGGAGAAAGCATCGCTCAAGCTTTGGGGGAGGCTTAAATCAATGTTATATTCATGCCCCAATCATGAGCTCTCAAGTGAAATGATTATTCAAAGTTTTTATGCTTGGCTTTCTGATAACAATCGCACCATGCTCGATACCTCTTGTGCTGGCTCTTTTATGATGAAGACTATTGAATTCAAATGGAATTTATTGGATAGAATTAAACGCAACTCTGAAGATTGGGATCTCGACGAAGGTAAGGAGTCAGGTATGACACCTAAGTTTGATTGTGTTAAATCTTTTATGGATACCGATGTTTTCCGTAAATTTAGCACTAAATATGGACTTGACCCTGAGATAGTAGCTTCATTCTGTGAATCTTTTGCTACTTATGTTGATCTCCCCAAGGAGAAGTAGTTTAAATATCATCCTCCCATAGAAGTAAAAGTAGTTGCACCTATTAAAGTTGAAGAAAAGACTATCACTTATAATGATCCTATTGGTCCTACTTCTTATGTTGAGAAACCACCTTTCCCTGTTAGGATAAAGGATCATGCTAAAGCTTCAAGTGTGGTTCGTAAAAGCAATATTAGAACTTATACACCTCCTGAGCAAATTAAAGTTGAACCTAATATTGCTATTGTTAAAGATCTCTTGTCTGATAATATTGATGGGCATGTTATTCATTTCCGTGATGAAACTGCTAGAATTGCCAAACCTTGTGCTAAAGATAAACATAGACCTGTGGTAGGCATGCCTGTTATTTCTGTTAAAATAGGAGATCATTGTTATCATGGCTTATGTGATATGGGTGCTAGTGCTAGTGCCATACCTATTGACTTATACAAAGAAATTAAGCATGGTATTGCACCTGCTGAGTTAGAAGATATTGATGTTACAATTAAACTTGCCAATAGAGATACTATTTCACCAATGGGAATTGTTAGAGATGTTGAAGTCTTGTGCGGGAAAACTAAATATCCTGCTGATTTTCTTGTTCTTGGTTCCCCACAAGATAGCTTTTGTCCCATTATATTTGGTAGACCCTTCTTGAACACCGTTAATGCTAAGATAGACCGCGAAAAGGATGTTGTTACTATTGGTTTGGGTGATATGTCTCATGAGTTTAATTTCTCTAAATTTCGTAGACAACACCATGAAGAGGAATTACCTAGTAAGGATGAAATTATTGGTCTTGCTTCTATTGCCGTACCTCCTAGTGATCCTTTAGAACAACATCTGCTAGACCATGAAAATGATATGTTTATGAATGAAAGAAGGGAAATAGATGAAGTGTTCTTTAAACAGGAACCTATCCTGAAACACAATTTGCCTGTTGAAATCCTAGGGGATCCTCCTCCACCCAAGGGTGATCCCGTGTTTGAGCTCAAACCTTTACCTGATACTCTTAAATATGCTTATCTTGATGAGAAAAAGATATATCCCGTTATTATTAGTGCTAACCTTTCAGAGCATGAAGAAGAGAGACTATTGAAAACTCTGAAGAAGCACCGTGCTGCTATTGGATATACTCTTGATGATCTTAAGGGCATTAGTCCCACTCTATGTCAACATAAAATAAATTTGGAAGAAGATGCCAAACCAGTTCGTGATCATCAATGATGACTGAATCCTAAGATGAAGGAAGTGGTAAGAAAAGAAATACTAAAGCTCCTTGAGGCAGGTATAATTTATCCCGTTGCTGATAGTCAGTGGGTAAGTCCTGTCCATTGTGTCCCTCAGAAGGGAGGTATTACCGTCGTTCCTAATGATAAAGATGAATTGATTCTGCAAAGAATTATTACAGGTTATAGGATGGTAATTGATTTCCGCAAATTAAATAAGGCCACTAAGAAAGATCATTGCCCCTTACCTTTTATCGATCAAATGCTAGAAAGATTATCTAAACATACACATTTTTGCTTTCTAGATGGTTATTCTGGTTTCTCTCAAATACCGGTGTCAGCCAACGATCAATCTAAAACTACTTTTACTTGCCCTTTTGGTACTTTTGCTTATAGACGTATGCCTTTTGGTTTATGTAATGCACCTGCTACCTTTCAAAGATGCATGATGGCTATATTCTCTGACTTTTGTGAAAAGATTTGTGAGGTTTTCATGGACGACTTCTCCGTCTATGGATCCTCTTTTGATGATTGCTTGAGCAACCTTGATCGAGTTTTGCAGAGATGTGAAGAAACTAATCTTGTCTTGAATTGGGAAAGTGACACTTTATGGTTAATGAAGGTATTGTCTTGGGGCATAAAGTTTCTGAAAGAGGTATTGAGGTTGATAAAGCCAAGGTTGATGCTATTGAAAAGATGCCATGTCCCAAGGACATCAAAGGTATAAGAAGTTTCCTTGGTCACGCCGGATTTTATAGGAGGTTCATTAAGGACTTCTCAAAAATTTCTCAGCCTCTGACTAATTTATTACAAAAAGATATACCATTTGTCTTTGATGATGATTGTGTAGAAGCATTTGAAATACTTAAGAAAGCATTGATCTCTGCACCTATTGTTCAGCCACCTGATTGGAATTTACCCTTTGAAATTATGTGTGATGCTAGTGATTATGCTGTAGGTGATGTTCTAGGGCAAAGAGTTGATAAGAAATTAAATGTTATTCAATATACTAGTAAGACTCTAGACAATGCTCAAAGAAATTATGCTACTACTGAAAAAGAATTCTTAGCAATTGTATTTGCTTGTGATAAGTTCAGACCTTATATTGTTGATTCTAAAGTAACTATTCATACTGATCATGCTGCTATTAAATATCTTATGGAAAAGAAAGATGCTAAACCTAGACTTATTAGATGGGTTCTCCTGCTACAAGAATTTAATTTGCATATTGTTGATAGAAAGGGAGCTGAGAACCCCGTTGCAGACAACTTGTCTAGGTTAGAAAATGTTCTTGATGACCCACTACCTATTGATGATAGCTTTCCTGATGAGCAATTAAATGTCATAAATGCCTCTCGTAGTACTCCGTGGTATGTTGATTATGCTAATTATATCGTGGCTAAATTTATACCACCTAGTTTGACATACCAGCAAAAGAAAAAGTTTTTCTATGATTTGAGACATTACTTTTGGGATGACCCACATCTTTATAAAGAAGGAGTAGATGGTGTTATTAGACGTTGTGTACCTGAGCATGAACAGGAACAGATCCTACGCAAGTGTCACTCCGAGGCATATGGAGGACACCACGCTGGAGACAGAATTGCACATAAGGTATTGCAATCCGGTTTTTATTGGCCTACTCTCTTCAAGGATGCCCGTAAGTTTGTCTTATCTTGTGATGAATGCCAAAGAATTGGTAACATTAGTAGACGTCAAGAAATGCCTTTGAATTATTCACTTGTTATTGAACCATTTGATGTTTGGGGCTTTGATTATATGGGACCTTTTCCTGCCTCTAATGGTTATACACATATTTTAGTTGCTGTTGATTATGTTACTAAGTGGGTAGAAGCTATTCCAACTAGTAGTGATGATCATAACACTTCTATTAAAATGCTTAAAGAAGTTATTTTTCTGAGGTGTGGAGTCCCTAGATATTTAATGACTGATGGTGGTTCACATTTTATTCATGGTGCTTTTCGTAAAATGCTTGCTAAGTATGATGTTAACCATAGAATTGCATCTCCTTATCACCCGCAGTCTAGTGGTCAAGTAGAATTGAGTAATAGAGATCTCAAATTAATTTTGCAAAAGACTGTTAATAGATCTAGGAAGAATTGGTCCAAGAAACTTGATGATGCATTATGGGCCTATAAAACTGCATATAAAAATCCTATGGGTATGTCTCCGTATAAAATGGTATATGGAAAAGCATGTCACTTACCTCTCGAACTAGAACATAAGGCTTATTGGGCTATTAAAGAGCTCAACTATGATTTCAAACTTGCCGGTGAGAAAAGGTTATTTGACATTAGCTCACTTGATGAATGGAGAACCCAAGCTTATGAAAATGTCAAATTGTTTAAAGAAAAGGTTAAAAGATGGCATGACAAAAGGATACAAAAGCGTGAGTTTAACGTAGGTGATTATGTATTGATATACAACTCTCGTTTAAGATTTTTTGCAGGAAAACTTCTCTCTAAATGAGAAGGCCCTTACGTTATCAAGGAGGTCTATCGTTCCGGTGCCATAAAAATCAACAACTTCGAAGGCACAAATCCGAAGGTGGTGAACGGTCAAAGAATCAAACATTATATCTCAGGTAATCCCATAAATATTGAAACCAATGTTATTGAAACCGTAACCCCGGAGGAATACATAAGGGACACTTTCCGGAACGTTTCAGACTCCGAAAAGGAATAGGTATGTGGTACGGTAAGTAAACCGACTCCAAAACAATTTTTATGGCAATATTTCTCCGTTTTGGAATATTTAGAAAAATAGAAAAATAAGAATCAGTCCGGGAAGGACACGAGGGTGGAGGGCGCGCCCCCTACCTCGTGGGCACCTCGTGTGCTCTCCGGACTCCGTTTTCTTGCACGTTACGTATTTTGGTCGGTAAAAATTCATTATATAATCTCCCGAAGGTTTTGACCGCGGTATCACGCAAATATCCTCTGCCCTTGTTTCGAGCTGTTTTTCTGACAGATCTAGATTATCATGACGTCTCCAAGTGCCCCCAAGGACAAGTTCTTCGAGAAGGTCATCAATCCTTACCTCGCGGAGGTGCTGCGACACCCTCAAACCATTGAGATGCGTGATGGGTTGCTGCACATCCGCGATGTTGAGGGACCGAAGGGGACCGGAAGCGTGGAGACGAGGCTCGAAGCAATGGAGCAACAAGTTTTCAAGTGCCAGGGGATGGTGGAACGTGGACTCAACTCCAACCACATGATGATCGCGGAGTTCACCAACAACCACAAACTGGATGCAAACAACATTGGGGAGACCATCTTCAAGCTTCACGAGAAGATCGAGCACCTTCAAGCCCAAATCTATGACCTGCAAAACCAAAACTGTGAGTATGAATATAGATTCAAAAGGATGAGTTTGGCTGCAGATTTGAGGATCCCGGAGACTCAATCATCCTTCTATGATGGTGAGCCTATGCCTTGGAAGATGGACGACAAACCCGCATCATCAACAACTCCACCTTCTTCACCAACAAAGGAGACATAATCACATGGGTATGGGCACTCCCCTTGGCAACTACCAAGATTGGGGGAGGTGCCCCGGTATCATATCACCATCACACTCCTATCTTTACCGCTTTCTTAGTTCGATCCTATTAGTAGTATCTTGCTCTAGTAGAATAAAGTTTATGGCATGGTCTAGTTTTGAGTTTTGCTTTATGATCTCTCTATGTAATCTAGTCCATGAGCTATATAATAAAGATTAGTGTTGACTCAAGGGCTTGATTATCTTGCTATGATCTTGAGTGAAAAAAGGGGAGAAAAAGAATAAAAAGAAACAAAGAGATCATATTGATCTTATTGAGAGTAATGACTTCACGTAGAAAGAGTATTATGATTAAAAATTGTTGAGAGTTGACAAGCATAGCTTTGGTCATCATTGCAATTAATAGGAAGTAATAAAGAAAGAGAGGTTTCACATATAAATATACTATCTTGGACATCTTTTATGGTTGGGAGCACTCATTAAAATATGACATGCTAAAGAGTTGATGTTGGACAAGGAAGACAACATAATGGGTTATGTTTTCTTATATCTGAGATAAAGTATATTGTCATGGATCATCCAACATGTTGGGCTTGCCTTTCCCCCTCATGCTAGCCAAATTATTTGCACCAAGTAAAGATACTACTTGTGCTTCCAAAAACCCTTAAACCAGTTTTGCCATGAGAGTCCACCATATCTACCTATGGATTGAGTAAGATCCTTCAAGTAAGTTGTCATCGGTGCAAGCAATAAAAATTGCTCTCTAAATATGTATGATTGATTGGTGTGGATGAAATAAACTTTATACGATCTTGTGATGTGGAAGAAATAAAAGCGACAGACTGCATAATAAAGGTTCATATCACAAGTGGCAATATAAAGTGACGTTCTTTCGCATTAAGATTTTGTGCATCCAACCCTGAAAGCGCATGGCAACCTCTGCTTCCCTCTGCGAAGGGACTATCTTTTATTATTATCTTCTTCCTTATGCAAGAGTCATGGTGATCTTCACCTTTCCTTTTTACACTTTATCCTTTGGCAAGCACAAGGTGTTGGAAAGATCCTGATAGATATATCTAATTGGATGTAAGTCAGCATGAGTTATTATTGTTGACATTACCCTTGAGGTAAAAGGTTGGGAGGCGAAACTATAAGCCCCTATCTTTCTCTGTGTCCGATTAAAACTCCGTAACCACAAGTATTGCGTGAGTGTTAGCAATTATGAAAGACTAAATGATAGTTGAGTATGTGGACTTGCTAGAAAGCTCTGACATAGACTCTTTCTGATGTTATGATAAATTGCAATTGCTTCAATGACTGAGATTATAGTTTGTTAGTTCTCAATAAAGTTTCTGATTCATACTTGGCATTGTGAATAGATTATTACTTGAGCATAAGAAATCATATGACAATATCCATTTATGTTGCTGTTATGAGAATAATCATGATGCCCTCATGTCCGTATTTTATTTTATCGACACCTCTACCTCTAAACATGTGGACATATTTATCGTTATCGGCTTCCGCTTGAGGACAAGCGAGGTCTAAGCTTGGGGGAGTTGATGCGTCCATTTTGCATCATGCTTTTATATCGATATTTATTGCAATATGGGTTGTTATTACACGTTATGTCACAATACTTATGCCTATTCTCTCTTATTTTACAAGGTTTACATAAGGAGGGAGAATGCCGGCAGCTGGAATTCTGGGCTGGAAAAGGAGCAAATATTAGAGACCTATTCTGCACAACTCCAAAAGTCCTGAAACTCCACGAAAGTCATTTTTGGAAATAATAAAAAATACTGAACGGAAGAAATACGTCAGGGGGGCCACCACCTGCCCACGAGGGTGGGGGGCGCCCTACCCCCCAGGGCGCGCCCCCCTGCCTCGTGGGCCCACTGTTGGCTCTCCGGTGGCCATCTTCTGCTATATGAAGTCTTTCATCGAGGAAAAAATCATAAGCAACCTTTCGCGACGAGACTCCGCCGCCACGAGGCGGAACCAATCTAGGGCTCTGGCAGAGCTGTTCTGCCGGGGACACTTCCCTCCGGGAGGGGGAAATCATCGCCATCATCATCACCAACGCTCCTCTCATTGGGAGAGGGCAATCTTCATCAACATCTTCACCAGCACCATCTCCTCTCAAAACCCTAGTTCATCTCTTGTATCCAATTCTTGTCTCCAAGTCCGGGATTGGTACTAGTAGGTTGCTAGTAGTGTTGATTACTCCTTGTAGTTGATGCTAGTTGGTTTATTTGGTGGAAGATCATATGTTCAGATCCTATATGCATATTAATACCCCTCTGATTATGAACATGAATATGCTTTGTGAGTAGTTACGTTTGTTCCTGAGGACATGGGAGAAGTCTTGCTATTAGTAGTCATATGAATTTGGTATTCGTTCGATATTTTGATGAGATGTATGTTGTCTACTCTAGTGGTGTTATGTGAACGTCGACTACATAACACTTCACCATTATTTGGGCCTAGAGGAAGGCATTGGGAAGTAATAAGTAGATGACGGGTTGCTAGAGTGACAGAAGCTTAAACCCTAGTTTATGCGTTGCTTCGTAAGGGGCTGATTTGGATCCATATGTTTCATGCTATGGTTAGGTTTACCTTAATACTTTTGTTGTAGTTGCGGATGCTTGCAATAGAGATTAATCATAAGTGGGATGCTTGTTCAAGTAAGAATGGCACCTAAGCACCGGTCCACCCACATATCAAATTATCAAAGTACCGAACGCGAATCATATGAACGTGATGAAAACTAGTTTGACGATAATTCCCATGTGTCCTCGGGAGCGCTTTTCTCTATATAAGAGTTTGTCCAGGCTTGTCCTTTGCTACAAAAAGGATTGGGCCACCTTGCTGCACTTTATTTACTTTTGTTACTTGTTGCTCATTACAAATTATCCTATCACAAAACTATCTGTTACCACTTATTTCAGTACTTGCAGAGAATACCTTGCTGAAAACCGCTTATCATTTCCTTCTGCTCCTTGTTGGGTTAGACACTCTTACTTATCGAAAGGACTACGATAGATCCCCTACACTTGTGGGTCATCAGTGGGCCACGACAGTCAGACTCGTGCTTGGCAGCGAGTCGGTCCAGCAGCCGGGACATGCTGGCTCGCCAGCGAGCTCGCCGAGCTGAGCGACGACAATCAGACGATGGACGTAGCTTCCGACCAGGAGCCGGCACCACTGTCCAAGCCGGTTCATGCCGTGTTCACAATAGAGCAGGTGCGGCCCACTTCGACGCCCTAATGGCGGAAGAGCTACCAGCCGCAGGAGGACCTGTGCTGCAACCTCCGTCTCCTCAACGAGCACCGATGAACAAGCGAACGACAATGCCGTCGCGGACATGTGGCCCAATGAGCAGCAGGCGCTGTATCAGACCATCCGTAGGGCCCGCGAGGCCCTCTCCGTCATCCTTCGAGTTGTTGCGCTCACCGTGGCACCACCGTCTCGCATTGTCAACATGGTCAACGGCATGAGGAATGAGGAGATGACTTTACTTGGAGAGGATGACAGTGGGGACCCACCAGGGCCATAGCCGCACGTACGCAAGTGCCTCCTTATTATATACAACTGTAATATTTTTTGCTTCCTCCTGGTTTCCTGACATCACGGTCCCACACCATTGTCAACCTATGTAGTCAATAAACGAGAGAATTGCACAAGGAGCGGCCGACAGCTGGGACCAAGCAGCTCGAGCAGTATTTGTCTTTTTGAGGTGTGAGCACTATAGAGTTTTTCTTGAGCGATGTTTTTGTTGTTGTTTAGAGGAGAGCAGGGTATTAACTAGGCGGGCTGTGGCCCATCTAGCCCAAGCCAGATATCCAGCCCAGATATTAATTCTTTTTAAGCTGAAAATGGCTAGCCCAGCTATACTTTTTTTTAGGAATACCCAGGCAAGGTCAACTTGTTATTCTCCGCCCCGCTGGGCTGCAAATCTTTCCTAGGAGGGATGCATTAGGCTTAACAAGAAAATGGGCTTTAAGGAATAATAAATGGGATGTAATTATAAAAATTGTGCAGTAACTATACAAAAATGCACCAAACACGTAATTACTTTATAAAATAATATTTTTGGATTTTGAAAATTTTAATTTCATTAATTGTTGCGCGCGCAATGTTTCGTTGGATTTTTACGTAATACAAATTTATATTGAAATTGTATTTAATCTGACTAGAAATTTCGGGATAAAAATATTTCGGATCCCATCAAAATGTGGGAAATTTTATTGAATTCTGTTTTGAACGGTTGGTTGAAATTATTAATCGTTGTCCTAGCTAGAAAATGGGTTGTACTTTTAACAAACTGTAAATGGGCTATAGTAAATTCCATTAGAATTCAAAAATGGACTGTACATTCTTACAAATCGCAAATGGGCTATAAGTTCTCCGCCACACACTTGTGGGCCTACTAAGTTGACGCGTATGCAAGGCTTTGTCAACTTATAGTCAACACACGGTTCTAGCAGCAGTGTCCGTTGGATGTCCATCCAACGGATGTCGTGCTTCTTCTTCAATCTCGGATATTCTAGCTTCAGCCGCCCAAAAAATGATTCATCCCCCTGACATCTGGGGCGCGCCGTTTCGGAGGCTGGCCTGTGGGCCTACTAAGTTAACGCGTACCAAGGGCTTTGTCAACTTAGTCAATATAAACGATTCTAGCTGCAGTGACCGTACGATGTCCATCCAACGGCCGTTGTGATTCCTCAACCTCTGGTCTTCTTGCTCCAGCCGCCCAAAGCAGCGCCGACCGTGCCTCCTGCTCCTGCCTCCCGTAGCCGGCTGTGCTGCCGTGGAGGCCTCACCTCCCCCTACCACTCCCACCGCTGGCCAGGCCCTGCGGCGACGACATCCTCACACCGTAGCCGAACCAGTGAACCCTCATACTCCTCTCCCCGTGGGCATCCACTGCCGCGTCTTCCCCGGCTCCGCATCGTCCCCTTCCTAGGCCTCGCCATCATCCACCGCCTTGGTGCTCTCGGCGCGGCGTGGTCAATGTGGTCAACGACCGACTTCCATCGGAAGAGTACTGTACGTGGAGAGGCTGACAGCTGGGTCCACGGCCGCAGCAAGGAAGTGCCTCCTTATTATGCGGAAAATAATTATTCCTCCACCTGACAGCAGGGACCCACCGGACGGGCCACCGTATTTCACGAAAAAAAACGTTTCCCCCTGACTGCTGGGACCCACTAGCTACATCTTCGCACGCAAGGAAGTGCATCCATATTACGGGCAAAAAAAATGATTCGCCCCCTGACTGCTGGGACCCACCAGCTACATCTTCGCATGCAAGGAAGTGCGTCCATATTACGGGCAAAAAAATTGATTCGCCCCCTGACTGCTGGGACCCACCAGCTACATCTTCGCACGCAAGCAAGTGCCTGACAATCGGGACCCACCCGGTCAAGGAGTACGTAGCGTTGTCATTCTGGTCGCAAACGTGTACGTACATACTGGTCGATCGGTCTGTCTGCAGGCTGCAGCGATGAACTATGGTCGTGTAAGGAAGGGCACGTGTGGTAGTAGAGGCGCGCACATGTGGTAGTAGAGGCGCGCACATGTGGTAGTAGAGGCGCGCACGTAGCATGTACACGTACGTACAGCGGCCATGTTGCAAGAAAGTAAATACGGCCACGTACGTACATACGGGCGGGGTCTCGAACGCCTACTCGCGCATACGTATGGCCAGGGCTCGTTTACATGGCTGGGTCAGAACGGAGAAACCGCGTCGTCATCGTGTTCATCGGGAGGCAACAGAATGCGTCGTGTTCACCGGGAGGCAACGGAACGCGTGCTGTTCATCGGGAGCCAACCGGCTTGGACGGAACAGACAATGGAAACAAGGCCTGGCGTACCGCAGAACGGAGGAAATGGCCTTGTGTTCGACCGGACACGGTGGAAACGGGATACTGTTTATCGGGAGGGGTCTGGCATACCGCAAAACAGAGGAAACGGACCTCCTACGGTCAAAATGGGGTCCTGTTGATCGGGAGGGGTGTGGCGTACCGCAAAACGGAGGAAACGGACTTGTGTTGGAGCGCTACGTTCGAAACGGGGGTCCTGTTCATCAGGAGGGATGTGGCGTACCGCAAAACGGGACTCCACGGGATACTGTTCATCTTCACCGTCGACCTCCTCCAGCCTCCACCTGCGCTGTTCATCCACAGGCTCCTGTTCATCCAGCCTCCACCGCGCGCTCCTCCACCGGCTACTGTTCAACCAGCCCTCTCCACGGGGTCCTGTTCAACCACCCCTCCACGGGCTTTTATTCATCCAGCCCTCCACCGGCTACTGTTCAACCAGCCCTCCACCGGCTACTGTTCAACCAGCCCTACACGGGGTCCTCTTCATCCAGCCCTCCACGGGGTCCTGTTCATCCACCGGCTCGATCGGTCGGGGTACTGTTCATCCAGCGGCAACGGCCTCTACTACCACGGGGTCCTGTTCATCCAACCCCCCACCGGTAACTGTTCATCCAAACCCCCTCAACAACGCTCACTATTCATCCAGAGGCAGCATCGATCGGCTTCAGTTAGCAGCAGTAGCGAAGGAATCACACTCGGGTTTAGTTAACAGCAAGGGATCGATCGATCGCTCGGGTTCAGTAACGCGTAGCCTGCAGTGCAATCGCTCGGGTTCAGTTAGAGCCCAACGCCTCGCTCGGGTTCAGTTAGAGCCCAACGCCTCGCACACACGCGCATACGTATGAGAGAAACGTGCATCGCTCGGCCCCCGAACAGCCACCGTAACCGGGAACTCCCCGATATTTTCCTCACCCTCGCTTCTACCACGGTTTTTTCCGTCATGGACGGCCCAAAGAATGTCATGCAGCTGTGTCTCCGGCCTGCCCAGGACGAAAAGCCCATTTTCTGTCATAGAAGTAGGAGCCCACCACATCTATGATGATACCGGGTTTTGTCATAATTATCGTCATAGAAGTGTCATAAGTATGACATAATTTTTTTTCGTTCGGCCCTAAATGTCACGGATGTGTCTTTTTTTGTAGTGCCTAGAACACATTTCACTCTCTCTCTCTCACTCCTCCACACCAAATCTTAGATCCCCAAGGGATTTGAGAGCTTTTGAGAGAAGTTGTCCGACCAAGTGATAGATCCACTCCTTCCCCATCTTTGCACCAAAGGAATCCGTGATTTGAGCAAGTCTTGAGCTTTTCCCCATCGTTCTTGTTACTCTTGGAGGTTGGAGACTCCTAGGTGGTAGGAGTCTTTCGGAGAGGAATCGACCATTGTGATTACCCCCGGAAAAGTTTGTGAGGGTTTGGAGACCACCCCAGGGTCTACCACTAGTGGTTGAGAAACGCCTCTGTGGTGTTGTCTCAAAGGGAGAATAGGGTGAGCCTTCGTGGCATTGGTGTGCCTTCGTGGTAACATCCACCTCTCTAACGGTGACGTAGCTTCCCTCCAAGGAAGTGAACATCGGCATACATCCTCGTCTCCCGGAGTTGCGGTTATCCCTAACTCTAACTCTCTACTTGTGGTTACTTGTCTCTTAGCACTTACTTATCTCTTATTGTGCTTGCTTACTTACATACTTGTGTTACTTGTTTATCTTGCTTAGCTCTTAACATCACACTTACAATTGTTAGGCTCACTTTCATATTGCCTAAAATTGCTAAGTAATAATTAAAATTTGTAATTGTACCTATTCACCCCCCCCCCTCTAGGTCCATCTCGATCCTTTCACTCGCGCTTTTGTATCCTCTTGTCATACCATCTTTTGACTTTTTCTTAAACAACTTGGCATTCTCATAGGCTTGGGTTCTCCATTCATTAAGCGAGCTAATCTCAAATTACCTCTTCTCACCGGCAAGTTTGAAATCATAGTTGAGCTCTTTAACAACCCAATATGCCTTATGTTATAGCTTGAGAGGTAAGTGACATGCTTTTCCATAAACCATTTTATATGGAGGCATACCCATAGGATTCTTATAAGCAGTTCTATAAGCCCATAATGCATCATCAAGTTTCTTAGACCAATTCTTTCTAGATCTATTAACAGTCTTTTGCAAAATCAATTTAATCTCTCTATTGCTCGGTTCTACTTGACCACTAGACTGAGGATGATATGGAGATGCAATTCTATGGTTAACATCATACTTAGCAAGCATTTTACGGAAAGCGCCATGAATAAAATGTGTACCACCATCCATCATTAAATATCTAGGGACTCCAAACCTCGGAAAAATAACTTCTTTAAGCATCTTAATAGAAGTGTTATGATCAGCACTACTAGTTGGAATAGCTTCTACCCACTTAGTAACGTAATCAACAGCAACTAAAATATGTGTATACCCATTAGAGGAAGGAAAAGGTCCCATATAATCAAAGCCCCAAACATCAAATGGTTCGATAACAAGTGAATAATTCATAGGCATTTTCTGACGTCTACCAATATTGCCAATTCTCTGGCATTCATCACAAGACAAGCTTACGAGCATCCTTGAAGAGAGTAGGCCAATAAAAACGAGATTGCAATACCTTATGTGCAGTTCTATCTCCAGCGTGGTGTCCCCCGTAAGACTCGGAGTGGCACTTGCGTAGGATCTGTCCCTGTTCATGCTTAGGTACACAATGTCTAATAACACCATCTACTCCTTCTTTATAAAGGTGTGGGTCATCCCAAAAGTAATGTCTTAAATCATAGAAAAACTTTTTTGCTGGTATGTGAAACTAGGTGGTATAATTTAGCAACAATGTAATTAGCATGATCAACATACCATGGAGTATTACGAGAAGCATTTATGACAGTTAATTGTTCATCAGGAAAGCTATCATCAATAGTCAGTGGGTCATCAAGAACATTTTCTAACCTAGACAAGTTATCTGCTACGGGTTCTCAGCTCCCTTTCTATCAATAATATGCAAATCAAATTCTTGTAACAAGAGAACCCATCTAATAAGTCTAGGTTTAGCATCTTTCTTTTCCATAAGATATTTAATAGCAGCATGATCAGTGTGAACAGTTACTTTGGAATCAACAATATAAGATCTGAACTTATCACAAGCAAAAACAACTGCTAAAAATTATTTTTCAGTAGTAGCATAATTCCTCTGGGCACTGTCTAGAGTTTTACTAGCATAATAGATAACATTCAATTTCTTATCAACTCTTTGTCCTAGAACAGCACCAACAACATAATCACTAGCATCGCATATAATTTCAAAGGGTAAATTCCAATCAGGTGGCTGAACAATAGGTGCAGAAATCAAGGCTTTCTTAAGTATTTCAAATGCTTCTACACAATCATCATAAAAAACAAAAGGAACATCTTTTTGCAAGAGATTAGTGAGAGGCCTAGAAATTTTAGAGAAGTCTTCAATAAACCTCCTATAGAAACCAGCATGACCAAGGAAACTTCTTATACCTTTGATATCTTTAGGACACGGCATCTTTTCAATAGCATCTACTTTAGCTTTATCAACTTCAATACCTCTTTCAGAAATTTTATGCCCCAAGGCAATACCTTCATTAACCATAAAGTGGCACTTCTCCCAATTCAAGACAAGATTAGTTTCTTCACATCTCTACAAAACTCGATCATTGTTGCTTAAGCAATCATCAAAAGAAGTTCCGTAAACGGAGAAATCATCCATGAAAACTTCAACAGTCTTTTCAAAAAAGTCAGAGAATATAGTAGTCATACATCTTTGGAAGGTAGCAGGTGCATTGCATAAACGGAAAGGCATACGCCTATAAGCAAAGGTACCGAAAGGGCAAGTAAAAGTGGTTTTCTCTTGATCATCTTTTGACACAGTTATTTGGAGAGAAACCAGAATAACCATCTAGAAAGCAAAAATGCGTATGCTTGGATAATCTTTCTAGCATTTGATCAATAAAAGGTAGAGGGTAATGATCTTTTCTAGTAGCTTATTCAATTTGCAAAATTCAATTACCATTCTATAACATGTAACAATTCTTTGTGGAATCAATTCATTCTTATCATTAGGAACAACAATAATACCTCCCTTCTTAGGGACACAATGAACATGACTTACCCATTTACTATCAGCAATAGGATAAATTATACCTGCCTTCGGAAGCTTTAGTATTTCATTTCTTACCACTTCTTTCATCTTAGGATTTAACCGTCATTGGTGATCAACAACTGGTTTAGCATCAGACTCCAATTTAATTTTGTGCTGACATAGGATGGGACTAATGCCCTTAAGATCATCAAGAGTATATCCAATAGCGGCACGATGCTTCTTCAAAGTTTTCAATAATTTCTTTTCTTCATGCTCTGAAAGGTTAGCACTAATAATAACATGATATATCTTCTGTTCATCGAGATAAGCATATTTCAAAGTATCAGGTAATTGTTTAAGCTCAAACACGGGATCACCCTTGGGTGGAGGAGGATCCCCAAGGATTTCAATAGGCAAATTGTGTTTCAAAACAGACCCTTAATTAAAGAATATTTCATCTATTTCTCTTCTTTCATTCATGAACATATAATTTTCATGGTGTAGCAAATATTGTTCTAAAGGATCAGTAGGAGGCACGGCAATAGAAGCAAGACCAATAATTTCATCCTTACTAGGCAATTCTTTATCATGGGGTTGTCTACAAAATTTAGAGAAATTAAAATCATGAGACATATCCCCTAAACCAGCAGTAACAATATCTTTCTCGCAGTCTATCTTAGCATTAACAGTATTCAAGAAAGGTCTACCAAATATAATGGGACAAAAATTATCTTGTGCGGAAGCAAGAACAAGAAAATCAGTAGGATATTTTATCTTCCCACACAAGACTTCAACATCTCTAACAATCCCAATTGGTGATACAGTATCTCTATTGGCAAGCTTAATAGTAACATCAATATCTTCTATCTCAGCAGGTGCAATATCATTCATAATCTCTTTATATAAGGAATAAGGAATTGCACTCACACTAGCACCCACATCACATAAGCCATGATAACAATGATCTCCAATTTTAACAGAAACAACAGGCATGCCAACAACATGTCTATGTTTATCTTTAATATCAGGTTTAGCAATTCTAGCAGCTTCATCACAGCAATAAATAACATGCCCATCAATATTATCAACCAAGAGATCTTTAACCATAGCAATACTAGGTTCAAATTTCATTTGCTCGGGGGTGTAGGTGTTCTAGTATAACTCTTACGAACCACAGTTGAAGCTTTAGCATGATCCTTTATTCTAACAGGAAAAGGTGGTTTCTCAATGTAAGCAGTAGGAACAATAGGATCAACATTATAAGTGATAGTTTCTAATAGGTTCTACTACTTTAACTTCAATGGGAGGATGGTATTTAAACCACTTATCCTCAGGGAGATCAACATGAGTAGCAAAATATTCACAGAAAGAAGCTACTATCTCAGAGTCAAGTCCATATTTAGTGCTAAAATCATGAAAAGCATCGGTATCCACAAAAGAATTAACACAATCAAACTTGAGGTTTATACCTGACTCCTTACCTTCGTCGAGTTCCCAATCTTCAGAGTTGCGTTTAATTCTTTCCAGTAAATCCCATTTGAATTCAATATCCTTCTTCATAAAAGAACCGGTACATGAAGTATCGAGTATGGATCGATCATTATGAGAAAGCCGAGCATAAAAGTTTGGAATAATAATTTATCTTGAGTGCTCATGATTGGGCATGAATATAACATTGACTTAAGCCTCCCCCAAGCTTGAGCGATACTTTCTCCTTCACGAGGCCAAAAATTACATATATAATTCTGATCACGATGAACCAGATACATAGGATAAAACTTCTGATGAAATTCCAATTTCAATCGGTTGTAGTTCCATGATCCAATATCATCACATAGCCTATACCATGTCAATGCCTTTCCCTTCAAAGATAAAGGGAAGACCTTCTTCTTGACAACATCCTTGGGCATACCTGCAAGCTTAAATAATCCACAAGCTTCATCCACATAGAATAGGTGCATATCAGGATGTAATGTTCCATCTCCTGCATAAGGATTAGCTAATAGTTTCTCTATCCTACCCGAAGGAATTTCATAATAAATATTTTTAGTAGGTGCAGTAGGTTGAGGAGCAACTCTTTGCTCTTCCGGTCAAGGTGAATATACCCTGAACAAGCCCCTTAAAGGATTATTTTCCATAGTAACAAGTGACAGTAAATTTCAGCACACTATATAAATGTTTCCTTACCAAATTCCACTTACCAAAGGCGCTTCACTCCCCGGCAACGATGCCATAAGAGAGTCTTGATGACCCACAAGTATATGGGATCTACCGTAGTCCTTTCAACAAGTAAGAGTGTCGAACCCAACGAGGAGCAGAAGAAAATGACAAGCGGTTTTCAGCAAGGTATTCTCTGCAAGCGCTGAAATTATCGGTAACAGAAGTTGTATGATAAGATAATTTGTAACGGGTAACAAGTAAAAAAGGTAAACAAGGTGCGGCAAGCTGGCCCAATCCTTTTTGTAGAAAAGGACAAGCCTGGACGAACTCTTATATAAAGCAAAGCGCTCCCGAGGACCATGGGAATTGTTCTCAAGTTAGTTTTCATCATACTCTTATGATTCGTGTTCGTTACTTTGATAGTTTGATATGTGGGTGGACCGGTGCTTGGGTGCTGCCCTTCCTTGGGCAAGCCTCCCACTTATGATTAACCCCTCTTGCAAGCATCCGCAGCTACGAAAGAAGAATTAAGATAAATCTAACCATAGCATGAAACATATGGATTCAAATCAGGCCCTTACGAAGCAACACATAAACTAGGGTTTAAGCTTCTGTCACTCTAGCAACCCATCATCTACTTATTATTTCCCAATGCCTTCCCCTAGGCCCAAATAATGGTGAAGTGTCATGTAGTCGATGTTCACATAACACCACTAGAGGAGAGACAACATACATCTCATCAAAATATCGAACGAATACCAAATTCACATGATTACTTATAACAAGACTTCTCCCACGTCCTCATGAACAAACATAACTAATTACAAAGCATATTCATGATCAAGATCAGAGGAGTATTAATTATCATTAAGGATCTGAAAATATAATCTTCCACCGGATAAACCAACTAGCATCAACTACAAGGAGTAATCAACACTACTAGCAACCCACAGGTACCAATATGAGGTTTTGAGACAAAGATCGGATACAAGAGATGAACTAGGTTTTGAGAGGAGATGGTGCTGGTGAAGATGTTGATGGAGATTGACCCCCTCTCGATGAGAGGATCATTGGTGATGACGATGGCTTCGATTTCCCCCTCCGGGTGGGATGTTTCCCCGGCAGAATAGCTCCGCCGGAGCCCTAGATTGGTTCTGCCCAAGTTCCGCCTCGAGACGGCGGCACTTCGTCCCGAAAGCTTCCTTCTTATTTTTTCCAGGTCGAAACACACCATATAGCAGAAGATGGGCGTCGGAGGCCTGCCAGGGGCCCCACAAAGATGAGGGGCGCACTCAGGGGGTAGGGCGCGCTCTCCACCCTTGTCTGCTGGCTGGTGGCCCCCTCTGGTGCTTTCTTCGTCCAATATTTTTTATATATTCCAAAAATATTCTCCGTAAAGTTTTAGGACTTTTGGAGTTGTGCAGAATAGGTCTCTAATATTTGCTCCTTTTCTAGTACATAATTCCAACTGCCGGCATTCTTCCTCTTCATGTAAACCTTATAAAATAAGAGAGAAAAGGCATAAGTATTGTGATATAATGTGTAATAATAGCCCATAATGCAATAAATATCAACATAAAAGCATGATGCAAAATGGACGTATCAAACTGCTGCAGCGTCATTGGACGAAACTGCCGCGGCTGCATGCTCCAATCAAGCGCTCCATGCGGATCGGCTAATCGATCATGCGAAGTCAGCGGCATGCATCAATCACGTGGACGCTGGATCCAATACTCACGCGGTGGCTGGTGGGCCACGAGTGCGTGTGACTCCGCATTTGGGCCATACTCTCGGGAGGGTCGATCTGTTTCAAGGCTCATGTCGCCCTAGTACGCAATACCCATCGCTCAGCCGCACGTCCTCCCTGGTCGCGCCACTTTGCTCGTACGCCGCCATCCTGTGACAGCCATCCCTGCCGATAATGTCTGGCCGAAACAACAACGCTACCAAGGGATCCACGCCGGCCGGGACAGCAACGACGAACCCGATGATCTTAGCAGGTTTTGGGGCTGCCGCCGGTCCGCTACGCTTTGGCGCACCACCGGCGTACATCGCACCATCCGTCCCACGGGCTGCAGCACCGCCGCCGGCGCCGGCCGTCTTCGGGGCCACCAATCAACCACCGCCCGCAGCTCCTGCTCGCCGCAACAAATACAAGCGCAAGGGGGGACGCCATGATGGTGCTACCGCCGGTGCTTCCGGTGCCGTCCCTCCGGCTGCGCGACCTCCGCCGTTGTTCCCGCCACCACCGGTTATCGGCGCCGCCCCTGCAACGCTGACTCATGAGGCTACCAACTTTGCTCCGGTGGTTGCGGCCTCGACGAACGCCGCTGGACAGGGCCCAAAAGGAAAGAAAACATGCCTTTGGTGCTTCAAATGTCGTTCAGATGATCATCTCTCCAAGAACTGCATGGTGTTAGTATTACCATATTTGTGACAATTACAAGCACCCTATGCATCGTTGTCCTGTGCTCAAGCAACCAAGGCCCATTGCGTCGCTCGGTGGATGCGGTCTGGTAAACGCTATGTTCGTGCAACTACCTGACTCGCTCTTCAAGGAACATCTAGCACCACCAACACTGCCGACTGCTCTGGTCACGATCTCCGGTGGTTCTTTGTGCGCTGCTGAGGTGGATGTAGAGGTCGTTAAGAGCGCCTTGGTCCAGTCATCTTGGAATTGGGAAGCCGTGCCGCATGGAGATAATGCTTTCCTAGTTTGTTTCCCTTCCCTTGAGATTTTGAAACATGTGGCAGCTTTTTAGTATAATGTCAAATCACACGACGTGAAGGTTGCATTCAGTGAATGGATAGCTGAGGAGGTCACATCCGTTCTTCCTTTGCAGCTCTATGGGTTCACGTCACTGGCGTTCCACCACCTCTCCACCATTTCCTCGGTTTGTGGGCGGTTGGATCAGTTATAGGAGCCACACAAGATGTTGATTTGGTTTCTTTGCGCCGGCATGGTATTGTGCGAATTCAAGTGGCTGTACATTCTTTGAATATTTTCTCCAAACAAGATGGGTATGTTGATGCTTCGGTCTCCTCGGATGTCTATGTTAAACTTAATGGCTATTCGCTTCGGTTTGTTGTGCAGGAGGAGCACTACGTCCCGGATGTTGACTTTATCCCACGTATTTGGGAAAACCATGATGATGGCCATGAGGACGGCGCTAACCAGGATGAGGATATGCCTGACAGAGATGCTAGCAAAAGGTCTAAAAACGTCCAAGCTGTTGGTGAAAATACGACGTCGGATGCTCAAACTAGTTTGACTGTTCCCATGAAGTATGTACAGAGATCAGTACAGGCAGCGGATCTGGGCTATTCGGCCGGCCGACCAGACGTGAATGTGGCAGCAACGGGTTTGCCCGTGGCCGCCGCTGCTCACGTGAATGAAGTGGACCAAGCGCGGTCCACGGCTGCGTGTGCCATACATGCAGCGGCCGTGGAGGGCCGGCCTATGGCTCTCGGCTGCATGCGCCATGCACCACTCACAGAGACTGGCCTAGCCAACCATACAAGCATGGCGCTCAAGGAGACAGATGTTGCTGCCCCGATGCAGCATGCAGCTGCAGCGCATGCTCCTGCCAGGGATTCAACGCCGATAGAGCCGGTCGTGGGTCCTGTCGCGCCACCAGTCGTGTCACCAGCTCGTGCGGTTGTCGCCACGGTTCCACTGGGCTCAACACCTTGTTCATTCTCGCTGACCGATGGGACTGTACGGACACCTTCGCCATCGTTAAAGTCTGCGCCAACGGCTACTCTGTCGACGCTGATGGGTACTATGTTTGGAGGCCTGACCACACCCCTTCGCCGTAGTAACTGTCATTCCCTTGCTGCTGATGGTTCCTCTGCGACTGACGAGCACTCCCTTGAGAAGGCGATGCGTCGTCAGGCCTTGAGGAATTTGGACCCCACGCCAGGTACCTCATCTGCTCAATCTTTTCTTTTCTTTCCAGATACTCGTATTACTAGTAGCTTAAAGAATGCTGGCGTATCTATGGGAAAGAACGATAATGGAATCAATCTGTCGGTTGGGGCACTTAAACACTTGGAGATTGACTGTTTAAAGGTTTCTCCGAAGTGTAATAACGCCCCACCAAACCCCGAAACAGAGGACAATGATGAAGCGGATGCCAAATATGATGGTGCGCTAATCTCCCACTTGGTTGGTGAGGTTACCGAGGTGGGTTTAGATGATGCAAGACCCGGGTCAATGTTTTGTGACTTCACAGTGTCTTCGCGGAAATCTAAATTGCACTCCTCTAAAAAGAAACAAAAACAACCCAAGAAGGCGAAAAGTTCCACACCAATTCAGGTTTTCACATGAGAGGCATGGTTTGGAATAGCAGAGGTCTCTCAGACTTGGCTAAACATAAACACGTCGGTCATTGTGTGCGAGAACATGAATTGGATTTTGTGGCAATTTCCGAGGCTGGTAAATGTGACTTCTGCCCGCACGTCCTCGATCACCTATCAGGTGGTTTCGACTACACATGGCATAGTCTACCAGCTCGTGGAAGGTCTGGAGGAATCCTTCTTGGGATACATACCACGGCCACGGACTTGTTGGCTTTTTCGACCGGTGATTTTTATATCAAATTTCACCTACGAAACAGAGCCGATAATTTTACATGGAGCCTGGTCGCAGTGTATGGGGCTGCCCAAGATGAGCATAAATCTGTTTTCCTCCATGAACTAGTGAACCTGGCTAAGGATAATCCGTATCCAATGCTTATTGGAGGGGATTTTAATATCCTTAGGTACCAGGAAGAACAAAAATGACCGCTTCGACACTCATTGGCCTTTCCTATTCAATGTTGCGATTGACAGTTTGGATCTTCGGGAGGCCTGTATGTCGGGGAGGCAGTTCACTTGGGCTAATAACCGTTTTGTCCCGACGTACGAGAAGCTTGATAGGGTACTCATGGATATCGAATGGGAGCTAAATTTTCCTATGGTAACCGTGCGAGCCCTAGAGCGAATCGAGGCATTATCGAATCATGCGCCAAACATTCTTGATTCTAATTCTACGAGCCATTCGGCCTGTCGCCCTTTCAAATTTGAATTGGCATGGCTGCATCGGGATGGTTTTGTAGACATAATCAAGAACGTTTGGGAGAGGCCCGCCGTTGGTCGTACACCGATTCAGAGATGGAATTATAAAATAAGGGCCATGAGGCAACACCTCTCTGGATGGGCGAACCACACCAACGAATTGTACAAAAAAGAAAAGTAGCGCCTTTGTGCCATCATTGATGACCTCGACAAAATCGTAGAGACATGCACCTTATCTCAACAAGAGATTGAATTGAAAAATCAATCTAATGAGAAGGTTGCCCATCTATTGCGCGAAGAGGAGATCAAATACTACCAGAGGTCCAAAGCTGACTTCATCCTAATGGGATACAGTAATACAAGATACTTCCAATTGGTTGCCAATGGTCGACATAGGAATAAATGTATTCATAGTCTCCAGCAGGATGCGGGGCTGATCAAAGGTCAGGAGGAGCTCAAAAAGTATATCACCAGCTACTACAAATCTCTATTCGGGGCGCCAGATGAAGGGAATGTCACCCTTGACGAGGCCCGAACAGATGATATTTCACAAGTCACGGCGGAAGAGAACGATATCCTCACGACACTTTTCTCGAAAGAGGAGGTGAGAGCGGCGGTGTTCCAAATGGAACACAACAAAGCTCCAGGCCCTGATGGTTTCCCCGTAGAATTCTATCAGAATTTCTGGGATATCATCAGAACTGACCTTTTGGAGTTGTTTAAGTGTCTTCATGCCGATCGACTTGACCTATTTAGGCTAAACTTTGGCGAGATTATTTTGTTGCCAAAAATTAAGGAGGCCGAACGGATCCAATAGTTCAGACCCATATGCCCCTTTAATGTTAGCTTCAAGATTTTTGCCAAAGTGGCTACAAATAGGTTAAATTTGATAGCTCACCATGTTGTCCGCCCATCTCAAATGGCCTTCATGAAAGGAAGGAATATACCAGATGGTGTAGTAATCCTTCATGAGACCGTACATGAGATGCACCGAAAAAACATGAGTGGAGTGGTATTCAAAATTGACTTTGGAAAAGCCTATGACAAGGTCAAGTGGTCTTTTCTCCAACAGGCCCTAAGGATGAAAGGTTTCTCTGATAAATGGCGCCAATGGATCCAAAATTTTGTAAGTGGAGGTTGTGTGGCCATCAAAGTCAATGATGATATAGGTCATTACTTTCAGACAAAAAAAGGACTACGACAGGGTGATTCCATGTCCCCAATGTTATTTAACATTGTTGTTGACATGTTGGCTATTCTGATTGAGCGCGCCAAGCAGGATGGACAGATTGCGAGAGTAGTGCCACATCTTGTGGATGGTGGCCTCTCTATTTTGCAATATGCCGATGACACAATTCTTTTTATGGAACATGACCTGGAAAAAGCTCGAAATCTGAAGCTCTTGCTCTCAGTGTTTGAACAAATGTCGGGCCTGGAAATTAACTTTCATAAAAGCGAGTTGTTCTGCTTTGGAGAAGCCGTTGAGGCGGCGGCCGATTATGCTGATCTGTTTGGTTGCGCACTTGGACAATTCTCGATTAAATATCTGGGAATACCGGTTCATTATCGACGTCTCACCATTGCAGAGTGGAAGCATGTGGAGGAGCGTCTAGAGAAACGGTTGAGCAGTTGGAAAGGAAAGCTGCTCTCAATTGGAGGTCGGCTGGTTTTGATTAACTCCGTCCTCACAAACATGGTTTCTCTATATGCTTTCTTTCTTCCAACTCCCAAAAGGGGTCCTACAAAGACTAAACTACTTTAGATCCAAATTTTTTTGGCAAGGAGATGGTGAAAAGAAAAATACAGGCTGAGCAAATGGAGCGTGGTTTGTAGGCCTAAAGACCAAGGTGGCCTTAGAATTCATGACCCGTAGGTCAAGAATGAGGCCCTTCTCAGTAAATGGTTATTTAAACTTCTTACCGAGGATGGTGTTTGGCAAACCATGTTGCGCAACAAGTATCTAGGCCAAAAGGCGGTTTCTCAGGCATATTGGAAACCTGGTGACTCGCATTTTTGGGCTGGCCTAATGGCGACAAAGAAACATCTCTTTCGATTTGGGTCTTTCGCGATAAAGGATGGGTCGGAGATTCGTTTCTGGGAAGACATCTGACTAGGCAATGCCAGTCTCAGAGAATAATATCCAGCCTTATATAACATTGCTCGTGAAAAGAATAATACTATTGCGCATGTGCTCAGTTCTTCCCCGCCGAATATTTCGTTCAGGCGGGATTTGATTGGCCCCCGACTTGTGTCATGGCATGATCTTTTATCCCGCCTGGATTCGATTAACCTGACGCAAGGCCGGAATGTGTTTCGCTGGAACCTTACTACATCAGGGTCTTTCACAGTAAACTTTATATACCGTGCACTCACGCACTCTGAGGTACCAGTGTGTAATAATAAGAAAATTTGGAAGTCTAAGATTCCACTAAAAGTGAAAATCTTTATGTGGTATCTTCATGGAAGGAGTTGTGCTAACCAAAGACAACCTCGCACGGTGCAACTGGCTAGGGATAAGAAGTGTTCTTTTTGTACTCATGATGAGATAATCGAACACCTCTTTTTCCAATGCAATTTTGCCCGTTCTACGTGGTCAATCATTCAAATAGCGTCAAATTTGTATCCGCCCACAAGTGTTGCCAATATTTTTGGTCATTGGTTGGACGGTATTACAAATAGGTTCAAAACGCTAATCAGGGTGGGAGCGTATGCCTTAATTTGGTCGCTTTGGATATGTAGAAATAATTTGGTTTTTAATGACAAAAATGCTTTTCCTCTGCAGGTTATTTTCCGGTGTATGCAGTCGCTACGTAGCTTGGTCTATGCTACAATGGCTGGAGTACCAACCGTTGTTCATGGCGGTGTGCGCGCGATTGGAGCAGGTGGCTACGGAGGTTTTTTTTTCCCAACATGGGTGGCAGCATAACCTACAAATCGATCCGTCACCCCTTTCGACAGACATAGGCATAGCGTCGGTCTATAGGACTCTACTTGTTGCCGATTTGTCGGTTTTTATTTTATGAATTTTTGTCAGACTTCTGGATTTGGCTGTGTGTACCCTAGTTATGCAGAGGTCGGATGTTACTCATAAGGTTTTGTATCCGCTTGATGCTATATATTTTAATAACATAATCAGCAGATAGCCCCCGCTTTCGATAAGGGAAACACCCCCTATCTATAGTCTGATAGATTTCCTGCGCCAGACCAGTCCAATACCGTCAATTCAATTGAAATCTGACGGCTCACAAATTGTGCTTCTTATGTAAAAACAAAACATTCCGCGTTGAACTAACTACCCGTAGCCCCTAATCTCTCCCCTAATTTCTCCCCGTTCGAACCGCAACACACCGGCCTGATCTCCTCCACGTCGCCCAGATCCCTTCTCCCCCCGCCTCGCACACAGCTCCGTCCCGCTCTCCTCGCCGTCGAGCACCACGGCCGCTCCACCTTTAAGCTCCGCCCTGCCTCTCCAAACCTCAGGGTCTTCTCCACTGATCGAGCCCCCATCCTCATCTACGATTCATGCTTTTTTCATGTCAAATCGGGTGTGCCAGCGGCTGAATCGGCTACCAAAGTAGCACCGCCCGGCCGGAGAAGCTGCAATAGACTGCAAAATACGGCCGCCACCACCCCAATTACAAGCGCCCCATATTGAAATCGACGTATTGCAGCGCATCTACCACCGCAGATTTGATTATCCAACAGCCGAGTACTTATTGGTTTGTATCTTCATTGACTGCCTAGTATCGTTCTGGTGATGTGTTAGGTCATTTGTCAACAAACTTTTTGTAGGTAGAGATTTGTAGATAATTTGATAACCCATAGCTTCCAAATGTTGAGAAAATATTCGTTTGTCTCAATATTCAGTGCTTCGAATGATGGTGAGAAATGTTGAGAAAATATTGTTTCATCATTTCCTGTATAAAGAGCTTCCAAATATATGCATACGCAGTTGGTGGCAAAAATTTTGCTTTCGTTTTTCAGGATTCCATGCTTCCACTCAACACGAATAATGCACCATATGTATTATTTTCCAGCTTCATACCTCTAGAAAAATGGAAGCATGACTGTACCAAATATATGCATCGAGGGTTGTTTGTTCGATTATTGTTAAAATGCTTGTTTGTTACTATGCTTCCGTGCAAAATATTCCCAGCCAATTACTATTAGATGGGAGCTTCCAAATATATACATCTGCAGTTGCCGGCAAATTTTTTGGTTTCATTTTCCAAAATTAGATGCTTCCATCCAACACTAATAATGCACCATTTGCATTATTTGCCAGCTTAATACTTCTAGAACAACGGAAGCATGTCTGAACCAAATATATGCATCAAGGGTTGTTTGTAAGAGTTACTGTTAAAAGGCTTGCTTCCGTGCAAACCGTCTCTTATATAGAGGTACTACGGCACTACGACCATGCTTCTCAAATTTGTTCTATACATCCTATCATTTATGTTGTGGTTGATCAAACCGTCTGTTATTTTCTTATGTGTCTTCCAATATACATACAACTGTTTTGCACCACATGATAATTCGCTTCCATGTTTTTTTGCTTCCATAGTCAACCAAATTCTGAAAACATTTTGGAATGTAGGTGATAGAACCATCTGTAAGTTATGCTCTCGGCACTGCCCTTGATGACGAAGTAGTCGTAGCCTCAAGCTGTGCGTGCGATATTTATGCTGGTGTGGAAGACATAAGGGAGCCCGTGGCCATGACATGCCTAGCGAGGAGATCAAGGGTGGATAAGATTAGAGGCCGGTGATGATATTGTCTGTGCTAGCATCTGTCTCGAGTGGAAGCATTTTTTTATTTCTTGGATGCAAATTCAATTTTCTTCGAAGCAGATTCTAATATCTCTAGTAGCAATGTCAGATTGATGGAAAGAAATATATTTTTTATGTTGAGAGCAATTCCTTGAAACAATTGTTGGTCATTGTATTGTCTATGCGTAGCAAACAAAATGCACTGATATGTTATACGTAATTTTTCACTAGATCGAAGCAATCATCCGCTGGCATGAAACAATTTCTCAGCGAGTATGTAACTTAGTTACTTTCTTTTCCCTGCTTTATACAACTTGTCTCATGCTTCCATGGACTCTTGCTTCAAATACATTTTGTTTCTCTACATCATACAACTTGCTTTCATGTTTCAATGGACGCATTCTTCGAATTTGATCACCTGGTCTGTTCTCGTCAACCAATTCAGTGTGTCAGTTCACGATGCATCTCGCCTGCGGCGGCTGCTGGCTTGTTCAATATATAAAGCATGTAAGGAAGCACACATATAGTGGAGTGAAGCAAATATTATTGTGAATGTGTAGTGTATGATATGAAACATGTTAATTCAGGTCGATGTGGAAGAAATTTTTTGGAGACCGGAATCAAGCAAACATTTAGGTCACTGGAAACAAAATATTATGATGAAGCACTATGATTTTGGCGACCAGAAGGAAGCAAATATTTACATCATTGGAAACATGTTATACGAACAGATGAACCATGCTAATTTTCAGTCGACTGGAAGCAAAAAAAAAAAGTCCACATAAGCATAGTTCTGGTGCAGTGGAAATGAACAGAAACGGTTTTTTTTGGAGTAAAAATAACTTCTATTTGCGCTGGAAGCAAATTTTGGTAACATTGGATACAAAGTTTGCTTCATAAGGAAACAAATTGCATAGTGCCGAAGCTTATTTAGCCAGATTAATTATTTTCCGTTAAAATCCAGAATTACTCCCTCCGTTCGGAATTACTCGTCCACAAAATGAATGTATCTAGATGTATTTTAGTTGTAGATACATCCATTTTTATGACAAGTAATTCCGAGCGAAGGGAGTACTTTCCTAAGATTTGTTTTGCTTCCTAAAATCATGGATTAGTTCCCTGGAATCACGTGACCTGTGCACACGTATTAGTTTCCAGCAATTACGAAAGGCTGTGCATCGTTATTATTTTCCTCAAATCACGCATGGAAATTGCTTTGCTGATGCACGTCCTACCATCTAATCGAACGCGGGTAGCTTCCAATCTAACGGTGATGGAGTAGTCTGATAGATGATAGATTGCTAGGGATGAGTAGTCTGATCCCTAGTGGTTCCCTTTCGATAAAGCCCTGCGACGGCACGACCCTCCGAGGGCGTCGACCGCTACTCCTCTCTCTCCGATGGCGTCCCTCGCCGCCTTCCACCCTAACCTCCCCCACGCCCACGGCCACCCCTCCCATCCCAACCCCACCAGCGGCCTCCTCCGTCTCCTGCCTTCATGCCGCCGCCATCGTGCCCCTCGCCGGCGGGGCCTAGGCCTCGCCGTCTCCGCCTGCGCCTCCTCCGCCGCGTCACCGTCTGCCGCCGGGCGAGGCGATCGCTCCGAAGCAGCCTCTTCGCTCGAGCGTTGCCTCGCGGCGTCCGCCCTCAGCGCCGCGGCACCCGCGGCTGCGCCTCCCCGCGTACCGCCGGCGATGAAGGGCGGGAAGCAGTACGGCGCGTTCGGCGCCGTCACGCTCGAGAAGGCCAAGCTTGACCTATCCCAACGCAAGAAGAAAATCATGCCCGAGGTAGCCAATCCTGTTATTTCCAGTCGATTAAAACTGCAAAAACAAGTGAATTTATGAGTTAGGTTTAGGGAATTTCTGAGAGATATGTTGTCCTTGCCCCCTCGTTATTGAGTAACATTCGCTGATATATATGAATCAAGTAGGAACCCGCTCTGAAAGCAGATGGCTGTACAAGTGGACGGGGATACCGAAATAATGGATAAAGCCTGTTGGTGCGGAGAACCTTGTGTTTTTGTGTTGAGTAGTGTTATATATATTATTTGTGATGATTAGCAAGTATAAGTACTACTCCTTTTCCATCCTTTTGACTTAGGATTGGGCTGTACAATTCCTCCACCACCTGCGCCAGCACATTAACGAAATATCAAAATCAGGAGAACACAATAAGTTTGTACTGTTTGGGATTGAAACAACAAGACATAGATGCATGATGTTTAATGTACTCCCTCCGTCCGGAAATACTTGTCATCAAAATGAATAAAAGGGGATGTATCTAGATGTATTTTAGTTTTAGATACATCCTTTTTTGTCCATTTTGATGACAAGTATTTTCGGACGGAGGGAGTACACGCCAATGGTTCAAACATCAATACTTAGGTATCCAATGTTTATTTATCATGAACTATGACTTATACACAATTTTTAGTTGGTGTATTGAAATACAGATTAATTAAACATATGAGGCTAGTTTACTACAAAGTTCTCATTGCTGTTACCATCCATCATGTGCTTCTTCGCACATTGCAGCTGGCGACAGGTGGTGGTGGTGGAGATATTGGGAAGAGAATTGGCCATGGTGGTGGTGATGGCGGGGATGATGACGGAGATGATGATGATTACTTTGATGATTCTGATGATGGAGAGGAAGAAGATGGTGGACTTTTCAGGAGACGAATTGTTATACAGGAGGTGAAATTTCTGATATTTTCTTCAGAGAAGAAGCATCTGAATCCTGACAAAGATTGGGCTTGTGTGTTGATTACTGCTTGTTCTATTGCAGCTTTTTAATAGAGAGTTTATAGATGCTGTAATGCAAGAGTGGTGCAAAACAATGATTAGTTTACCTGCTGGTCTCCGTCAGGCTTATGAGATGGTAGATGTTTGTCTTGCTCATTCTCATTGCATACTTTGGAATGGTTTGAACAGTAGACTAAATGTGATAGATCAATCTAGGGTTTGGTAAGTTCTGCTCAGATGGTGCGATTCTTGTCAGTGTTTTCAAGACCTACACACACTAGGTCTTTTTCACGAGCTCTACCTGGATGGCTATCCCGAGGTCTTGTTGGAAGGTAACACCCAAATCATGTGCACACTTCCTTCAGGCATTCTCTATATATTGATATTGATATATGCAGTTTGGATGCTAGGCATGTGTTCCTAATGTTGCAGCTTTGTGCCCTTGGTACAGCTTGTGTTTACATTTCTCCGTACTTATGTTATTTCTCCATTCTATCGCTATGAAAAATTAAAGGGCAGCGCTAGGCACCGGTCGACCGGCCAGAGGCCTCGGTTGGTGACCCTGCGCGCCGTATGATTGGCCCAGGCGCAGCCGTTGAATCTGTGCGTCCTCATGCCGTTGGGTCCTGCGCCCCGTACGATTGGCCCAGACGCAGCCGTTGGATCTGCACATCCTCATCCCGTTGGGTCAACCCACGCGAGGAACAAAAGATCCCCTGCCTGTGCAAGGAAAAAGACTTCATGCACGTGCGCTCCCGGTGAGGCGAGACAGCACCGCCACACGTCACGCTCGCCGCAGCATCCCCGCATCCGTTGGTGTCGTCGTCCCCGGTGAGGCGAGGCAGAACCGCCCTGCCGTGCCGTCGACTCGCAGCTTTCCCCGTCGCCGCCGGTCGCCATCGTAGCAAAACAGCTTGTCGGTTGCCCATTGTAGCATCACGGCTGGCCGGTTGTAGCGTTGTCGTCTTCCGCTCGCAGCTCGTCGCGTCGCAGGTTCCAGCATCGTCGGCAACGGGTTGTAGCATCCCGCGCTCACAATTGCCGCTTTCCCAAGCGACGGTTCCCAGCTCGCAGCGGTCGAGGTTGCAACATCTCGCGGTCACGAGTTCCCCAGCTCATCTCGATCACCATTTCGCTTTGCACCAGTTGAGGCTTTTTCCGTCACTGGTTGTAGCTTTTTGCGGTTGCGCACTGGCCGGCCAGCCCTTTCTCTCGCTGGTTGTAGCTTTTTAGGCCGTCGGTCGTCCCGTCCCCCCCCCCCCCCCCCGGTCTCTGGTTCCAGCAAAAAAACAGCACTGCTCATAGCATTTGGTGCTGCTGGTTGCAGCCCTCGCTTTCTCTGGTTTCAGCAAAAAAAGGCTGCAGCTCGTTGCCGCTCCGCCTCGTGCCGGTTGCAGCACGTCAGTGCCATGCAGCTTAGCCGGGCCTCGGCCGCACTCCGATGCACGCCGGGGAGCTTGAGAA
Organism: Triticum aestivum; assembly: GCF_018294505.1. Classification (NCBI taxonomy): domain Eukaryota; kingdom Viridiplantae; phylum Streptophyta; class Magnoliopsida; order Poales; family Poaceae; genus Triticum; species Triticum aestivum. The sequence continues at coordinate 180,315,316 of NC_057808.1, read as the reverse complement.
TTGACGGAGGGAGAATAACGCAACGCCGGGGCGCGGGGGGAGGTGCTCGCCGCAGCGGTTGATGCGAGACGAGAGAGAGAGCAGAAAGAAATTGAGCGAGGGAGAACAGCGGAAGGGAGAGGATAAGGTTTGATAGTAATGGGCGAGGTGGAGAAGGCGATAAGATAAGGGAAAGGATGGGCATGGTGCGTGGGCACCGCGTGGACGCCCGTCCGTGAGAGGTCCATGAGAGGCGACCGGCGCGAGGCTGCGCTGGTCGTCCGGCTTAGAACGTTTCCCAAAATTAAATCCTAGTGCAGTAACACAAGTAATAAATAAGAAAAACAGAAGAACATGTCAAGCTGAACACATTGAAGCGATAGCTAGTACAGTGGCTGTGAAGGTAGAGCTGTAGGCAGATATTTTCATAATTCATGCTGTCCGGATACTGATTGTTCATCTGTAGATGTGGATTCACACTTGGCAGTTCATGCTTTATGTCAATCCTTGCTCATCTTTCGGTTGCTGGTTATTTCTGAAATCATATTTGTTTGTCTCCATTGGAATGCCAGATCTACTTACTAATTAATATGCATCCTTCCAAGTTGTCTAATGACTGCTTACATATGATGGGTGACTTGGTTTCGAACCTTGAATATTCATTACCACATCAGTGCTACCATCGCCAGTTTTAGTTATTATGTTTTCTTTGTAATGCAGAACACTTGCAGATCCTTCATTCCCACATAAGATGGCTTTCGAGTTCTTGGCTACTTTTGCCTCATCTGTTTGGTGGGAGATGAATATTCGTAAGGAGAGGTATGTTGTACCTTATCTGATGTTTAATAGGTCAATACTTACTACTTCATCTAAACCATGTTACACCTTCAAGTAATCAGGTTTGAGCAAGAATGGGATTTGGCCGTTGTCAATGCTTTGACTGCATCGTGTTGCAACCTTGTGGTTCTGGGGCTTCTGGCACCATGCCGTTCATATGGGAGTACATCCCGATTTGACTTCCAAAATGCCATTGAGAAACTTCCTAACAACATATTTGAGAAGAGTTATCCTTTGAGAGAGTTTGATCTGCAGAAACGAATTAGTGCATTCCTTTACAAGGCTGCTGAGCTTAGCCTGGTCGGGGTAGTTGCTGGATCTATTCAGGGTGGTATGTCGAAAGCCCTATCCGCAAGGAAGGATGGCAGGTTGGCTTGGTCATTAACCGTTTCTTTGTCCATTAAAGCTTTCTTCTGGTGGTTCTCTAATCCATTCATGGAAAACTTCTGTCAATCCCTTGGTAGGTTATCGGTGACCCTTCCTAATGTCAGCGCCAATGCCCTTGGTTATGGAGCTTTTCTAGGATTATATGCAAACTTGCGATATCAATTATTGTGTGGACTAGATCAATATATGATCAAGCGCTTTGATGTTCTTGGCATGTCAATCTTCATTGGTACAACACTAAGGTAAATCTACACTAACCTATTGTCTTAGTGCATTAGTTTTACATGGAATATCTCACAGGCGAATGACTTCCTGTTGTTAGTATGTATAATAGCAATGCCAGTTATACTCTCTCTGTTTCACTATAGCATGCATGCTAGGGAGTACAAAATTGTACCACGTGATGGAATTGGACGTTACTTCAATTTTGTGCTTACTGGATATGTACACTGCACATATATTATTGAACAGAGTTGTTAGCTGACTGCCCAGGTTAATCTATTGACAATACATGCCATACTAGTATATTACTCTTCTCATAATTGTCATGTTGTCGAGACATGGTGAGAGTATGAGCTAAATCCCGTGTTTTTTTTTCCTTTCCCTCTCTCTAGATTGACGCTTGGCTTCCATTGTTTCATCTCACTGTTGGTGCTGGATACTAGTTTAGTTGTTGACATTGATAAGCTATATTTGCAGTCTGCCGCCCCTTATCTATGTTTGCTTGATGAGTCAATGATAAACAAAGATCTTATTGATATTCTTGTAACATTCTTACCTTGGAATGTGAAAGTAGAGAGAAATCAAGCATTTGGCACTGGATCTAAACTAGTCAAACATATAGATCAATCAGCTTATGTCTAAATACCCGTTTTCCTAGCTTGACTAAGCTGCCCCTAGATGTTTTATATGGTTGTGAAGGGGAAGAAAGGGCAGCGCTGTGCCCTAGGAGGGAAGATGCGAACAGGAAAACTGAGCTGTGTGGAGGTTTGAAATCCTGTGAGATCATGGTGGTGCTGAGCTCCGGGAGGTCTCAGTGGCAAGTTGGGAGCGTGAAGTCCCTCTGATTCGGCCTATTGACAACATAGCCCAATAAGGCCCACTCAGAAACCCTAGTACCATCTCTGCGCCCCCCTCTCTCTCTCTATGGGTCACTCTTTCCTTCGTCCTCTGTTTCATGCAGCAACGGCGGCGACGCATGCTGCTCCTTCCCTTCCCCGCATCCCTCTCCTCTCCTCTCCTGCTGCCCCTGCCAGAGGGCCTCACTGAACGCATGCACCATTGCCAATGGCCAAAGCGGGGTCGTTGGCCTCTGCCCAGCGCCTAAGTAAGCGCCTTTATGCAGCCTAATTTTTCCATACACGGTCAATATGTCATTTGTAGATAAGATAAAAACCATACAATTTTTATTGTCAATGCATTACATAACATGGGTTTCCCGGGGTTTTAATGCAAAGCCAGTGGCTGTTTCCTGCCATTAACATTCGAGAAAAGGAAAGCACTGGCCTGTTTGTTTATTTGAACTGGTATGTTACTGTTTTTTGAGCAGGTACCTGGAAAACTCTCTACCTATAATGATCAGTTACCTATAATGATCAGTTACCACATTCCAAAAAAGTATCTAATCCATAAATATGAATTCATTCATCCTTAGCTTGCTTTGCTATCCAGTAACTTCTGGATTTGACCTTGCTATCCTTGATCTAGTGTGCCTAATTGTCTAGGTTTTGGGTTCATTTCAGTTTAGTTTCATGCACCAACCAGTAGAACCAACAATCTGAACTGACTAACCAACTGGTTCATGAAACTTAATATGGTATCAGAGCCAAGAAGTCATGGGTTCAAGTCTCGGCATTGGCCATCTAAATAAGAAAGTTGTTTTCCCCTCCTTCTGTCCACGGTTAGGCCCATCTTCTCCCATCAATTGGGACTATTTTTTTCTTTTGAGGCAGAAAGCAAAAGCTTAAATTACTGCGAGGGCACATCGCCCCTTACAACTTCAGCAACTTGTGCTGGAACATCGTACTCCCAAAACAATGCATTATCACCATTCTAACAAAGGCCTATTTTAGCTAAACAGTGGGCCGACATATTCGCTTTTCGGCAGCATTTCTTAATTTCACAAACGGAGAACCACGTCCTCATCTGCATCTTCAGGTCATCCAGCACCACAGCGTGTTTAGAGAAATCCATTGCCGGGTTACTCAGGGCGTTGGCCAGCTGCTGGGAGTCCGTCTCCATCTCCACACGAATAGGTCCCAGTTCAGACGCCAAATCAAAAGCATGTGTCATTGCCCAAAGCTCTGCCGCGTATGCGCTGGAGGCGCCAACAGTACGCCCAGCCTTGCAGGCCACCACAGTACCTGCATGATCCCTAACAATAACCCCCATGCAGTGTTGTCGGTTTCCGGATAGAAAGGAGCATCAATATTAAATTTCAGAGTGTCCAGCCGGGGCATTTGCCACTTCGAATCCTCCCTATTCCTTTGCACTTTTTTCTTTGGCCATAGTTCCAGGCACTCGGCTGTATCAATTCTGGCATCATGAGCAATCGCCTGCCCGAGCCTTTCCTTCTCCCCATTCCTCTTTTTATTTCTGTTATTATTCCACCAGTGCCACATAAAATGAAAAACTTCCATTCTTTTTTGTTCACGCAACCCCCAAATGATGCCAGAGCCTCACCGGCAGAGGCAGTGGCCTCAAGTCGCCCTCTAATGCATTCTAGCTCAAGAGCCCACCCCACCACACTTCACCTTTTTGCATTTTATAAACAGGTGTGCGCTGTCCTCTTGCACAGACCCACACATGGGGCATCTCAAATCATCAAGGACCATGCCTTTTCTACTCAGGTTTGCACGGACGGCAAGGGAATCATGGGCGAGTTGCCACACAAACATCTTGATCTTGCTGGAACAAGCCATTCTCCATATTCTCTTCCAGAAACTCTCATCTCCAGCGATCAGTCCGCCAATACCACTGGAGCTGGAGGTTCCCCTGTCCTTGCCATTCAGCCCTGACAGTTGCGCATGCAGCTTGTATGCCATCTTAATTGAATGCAGGCCCTTTGAATCATAATGCCACGCCATGAAATCATCCATGCCATCACACAAAGGAATGTTTAGGATCAAATGAGCATCAATAGGCATGAAGGTGTCCCTCACCAATTGCATGTCCCACTTCCCATCAATCGGACTAATTAGCTCATCCACGGTCTCCAAGAGATTCCCGTTTCCTGGTGTAGTGACACCCCTTGACCAGGCCCTGTGGATCCAAGGATCTCGCCAAATATTCACACTTGAGCCCCACTTCGTGAGATAGAAACATGACATAGCAAAGGAGGGGATCGCTTGCGCTACTGCCTTCACTAGTACCTCTTTGCCTGCCTTAGTGATTAAATTTTCTATCCATCCCTGAATTTTCTCCCAGATCTTATCCTTAATATAGGCAAAAGTGTTCCTTACGGATCGCAGCCCCAGGTAGCGACCATTCCTAGCCATGTTCGTTGTACCCAATGGCTCCATGACTGCCTTCCTCCTCTTCTCGTCCACATTAGGGTTGAACCCGATCGCACTCTTCTTGATGTTTATGCACTGTCCCGAGCAGTTTTGGTACAACTCCAGGATCCTTTTTAACGCTTCAGCTTCTTGTTGTTTTGCCTTAATGAGCAGCAGAGAATCGTCCGCGAAGAACAAGTGTGACACATTGGGTGCAGCAGGGCACACTCTAATACCACTAAGGGCACCTCTCTCTTCTCCATCCCGCAGCAGCGCCGACAAGCCTTCTGCATAGATCACAAATAGGTATGCTGAGAGCGGGTCCCCCTGCCTCGGGCCTCTCGATGGCATGAATTGCTCCGTTTGGGATCCATTCAGCTTGATCTTGTACTTACAGTGGTCACACACCTCATGATCACCTCCACCCATTGCTGACAGAACCAAGCTTGGTCATCATGGCACGCAAGAAACTCCACTCCATGTGGTCGTACGCTTTACTCATGTCAGCTTTCACCGTCACGTAGCCCTCCTTCCCACCCTTTTTGTTTAGAAATGTGTCAACTCGTACGCCACAAGAACATTGTCAGTTATCATCCTTCCACTCGCAAAAGCGCACAGGCTCTCGGATATGATATCTGGCAGGACAAGCTTCAGGCGGTTTGCCAAGACTTTTGACACCAGCTTGTATAACATGTTACAAAGGCTAATGGGTCTCAAGTCCTTTATACGAGATGGGTTCTTCACCTTCGGTATAAGTACCACAAAAGTATCATTCCACCCCTTCGGTATCGGACCCCCATTGAGCACGCGTACAACCTCTTTCACCACTGATTCACCCATGAAATGCTTTTTGTACATCAAAGACGGCATGCCATCTGGCCCCGACGCCTTCAAGTCCCCTATGTTGTGAAGGGCAACTTTAACCTCAGCCTCTGTGAACTCCCTACACAAACAATCATTCATTTGGCGGGTGACCTTCAGCATCACTTTATCAAGTAGCTCATTAGTACGAGTTGGGTTCCCTCAGATGAGATGAATAATTCCTGAAAAAAAGAGCACATAATTAGTTAGGTCGCCCCCCCCCTCCACTACCACTCCGTCATCTCTCCACAACGCCGAAATTCTATTTTGCTTCTTCCTGTTTGAGGCATATGCATGGAGAAATTTAGTGTTCTTATCTCCGTCTCTCATCCACCATACATGTGCACGTTGTCTCCATTTGATATGAACCATTTCCTCTAGCTTCTCCACCTCGCACCTTAATCTTGTCTCCTGCCTTACCTTCCTCTCCGACACGTCCTCCCTCATACATGCCTCCAGGTCTTTGCCCTTCTAAGCCTACCTTCTAGCTCACACATCTCTCGGCTCCACTTTTGCATACGTCCAGCCACAACTCAGTGCATCAGACACCTTTTCTCCCATGTTTCCACCACCCCCTCTCCCATGCCTCCTTGATTACCTCCTCACATCCATCCTCTCGAAACCACCGCGCCTCAAAGCGGAAAGAGTTGTCCTTTTCTTGCCAGCGATTTTCTTCCCCACTCGTACATACGATGACGGGCCTGTGATCGGAGTGCCGCGGCTCGCCATTAATCACCATGAAACCATGGAACATACCGCATCACTTCGAGTTAGCCGTTGCTCTGTCTAATCTTTCACAGATATAGTTGCTCACATCATAATTATGATGTCTAATCTTTCACAGATATAGTTGCTCACATCATAATTATGATTTCTCCAAGTAAAGGTGTCTCCATTGTAGCCCAAGTCGTCTAGCTCACAACATTCCAACGCTGATCTGAAATTGTTCATATATTGCTGCGAACGAGGCACACCACTAATTTTCTCAACATTAGACAACACCTCATTGAAATCGCCAACACACAACCACGACTGCCCCTCTTGCTGCTGTTGCTTTAGAGTGCGCAGAACCTTCCAGGTCTCCCTCATCCTCTCCATTTTAGACTCCCTGTACACCCTTGTTAACCTCCAAACCACCCCCTGTTCATCCGTAACGTCCACATCTACATGCCGCCCCCCCATCGACCGGAGCGAGACTTGCAACCCTCTCTTCCAAAACAATGCCACCCCCCTACTGCTGTCCAGATTCTTCACAACCATGCTAGCGAGCCCTACCTTCCACCGAAATCTCTCCAACTCCTCCTCATATAGTTTAGTCTCCGCCAAGAACAAGATGTCGGGCTCCTCCCATCTCCCCACATCAAGGAGACCTCAAACTGCCGGGCCGTTCCCGAGCCCCTGGCAGTTCCAGCTTACAATCCTCATTGATCCTAGCGGGGCTGCTCCTGCAGCTCGGCCGATAAGTCTGTGTTGATTGTGCTCTTCTCCTCGTTCGCCTCCTTGGTCCTTCCCTTTTTGTTTGCTGGTTTCCCACCTTCCTCATCAAGCTTACTCCTCTTCTTACCAATAACTTCCTCCCTTCCCCCCTTGCTTTTTGATCCCCCCTTCTCCCTAGTCACCCTCTTATACCTCCTACCCTCCCTCCACCTTCGTGCCCTCTCTTCCATCTTTGCCCGCCTTATTATCTGCTCGCTTCTTTTCCCTTTCCCTCTCCACGGACACACTCCCATCCCCTTTCATTTTGTTCGCCTCCTCCTCTCCTACCCCCTGATCTCCCTTTTCTTCCTGCCTCCCTAGGCTATCATCCAGAATGGCCTTCCCCCTCCCTCCACCTTCTTTTCCTCCCGCATCTTATCTTCCTGAAACTCTAGTTTCTTTCTCGCTTGATCAGAAGATCTTTTACCGCCCTCCAACTCCTTGATTGGATTGGTTACCTCCTCCCCACCCTCTCTCCCAGGTCCCTTCTCCTCATTTGAGGCCTTCTCCTCATTTGACTGTGAGCACTTCCTCCAAGATTGGCTATCACTTCCTGACCCACCGCTGACCTGTCCAAAACCATAGCTCCTGTTCCCACTATTACTTCTGCCACTTGGCTGCCATACCCGATCCTCCTCATATGTCCTCCTTTTCCCCATATCTGCCTTTAGCCACCTGTCGTACTGCGATCTCTCCCCTTTCTTTAGCTTGATTGCACATTCTTTTTCTCCGTGGCCCAAAATACCGCATGCATAGCAAAAGTTCAGTAGGTACTCGTACTAAAACGGGCACCAAGACTCCTCATCCTCCTCCTCCTCACATAGCACCATGGCCTGCTTGCCCCTCCCTTCCTCATCATTATAAAGAGTAAATCCTCTCATCAACGGTTTAGCAATAGGAATCCGGAGTTTTAATCCGGAGGTACTTTTCCCACCGCTTGCCCATTTAGACCCATACCCATCTCTACAAACTGGCCTAACATCTCTCCAATCTGCTCGCCGGACTCATTCATCATCCCTGGTGGAAGCCGGTAAACCCTCACCCAAATCGGCACATCCTTAAATTCATACTTTCTCAATCCTCCTGCTCGGGACGTACTCCTCCATGAGATCCATGGCCCATCCTCTAATGCCTTCCCCTTTCCCGACTCTTGTTTGAAAGTGAACAAAAAGATGTCGGCCAATTCCTTACAGTCGATCCCTTTGATCGGGCACCATGCTTTACCCAGCACGAGTGCGACTGCTTCGGGGTGCGCAGGCTTCTCAGATAGGATTTTCTCCACTGCCTGCGGCTCGGCCCCCTTCCCTTTCTCCTTCGCTGACACCCGCAGCTTGACACCCTTACTATCTACCTCGGACAGCCTCATGTTCTTCATCAACCCTGCTACTCTCACCATGGATCCTCTCCAATCCAGCCACTCAGACCAGCTCACAAGCAAAGGGAACAAGGAACTGTAGTTGGTGATTTACGACCACGTGCCCCAGGCTCACAAGGGAAGATTTGGGGATGTTGGGAATGGGGCCCCGTCTGACGGACGGGGTTTGCGTCGGACTGAGGACGAGGGAGAGGAGCGAATGGCTGGCGGCGAGCCGGCGGCCAGATCCAAACGGGACGAAGGCAGACGCGGAGGGGGACACGGTCTCGTACGGAATCGCCAGACCACAACGCAAACCGTCACCCAGTTGGGACTGACCTAGTACCTCCACTATCAATTGGGACTATTGGTTCTAGTGGGTGGTGCATGAAACTTAATAATTTCAATGGTCCCTCAAACATCTAGACATCGTTAAGCATGGAACAATCCTGTTAGAAGAAGTCAGCTTTACAGAGTTTCCTGGTAGCCATCATCTGAGATTTCTTAAAAACTCAAATTTGAAACTTGTTTGACAGAAATAAAAATAAAATAAAGTGCATGCGTTGCTAAACTCAAACCCAGAACCTCAACCTTCCAATTCTTCTAGGTTACAACCTCCCGATTAAGCGTTACTGCTATAATTTAGGAGCACCTATGCGTCAGACAACTGTTTTTTTCCTTTTCAGTTTCAGTTGATTTCCCCTCTCTCCCTCAACCTTGAAATCCAATGGCTGCTGCTCTTCTTCTTCCTCCAGAAGCGTCACTGTTCTTCTTCCTTACGCTTCCTCCCTTGGGCGATGTCCTGACTTGTCCTCACCAGCGACGCTGTGGCCTGTCCCGGCTCACCCTCGCCGGTGACGCCACACAGCATCCCCGGCTCAAGCCCGCCTCTGTCTAATCCGAGCAGCATCAGTACAAAGAAGCCCCCAACCTGCACCAGTCAACCCTCTTCCTGCTCTACCGCAGCAACGCCACAGCAAGCCGCGTCGTCCCTGCTTCCGCTGAGGTCCTGGCTTTGCCTTGCTGGCGACATCGCGTATGGCCATGTTGTCCTTTCTAGCTAAGTCGACTGATCTGAGTTGCATTTTCAGGCAACTGATAAATAGCAAAACTGCTATAATTTAGGTCGTGCAATCTTATCTTGCAATCTGCAGTGGTATTTGAAATTTTCCACTGATCCGCAGAATCTTTGACCCAAACGAAAACCGGTTTTCGCTGGTTATTGACCAAGATTTGTTCTCCCAGTTTTGTAACTGCCCCCAATATTTTATTTGAAAGCTCAGACTGCAGGGCAAAAACCCCATAGCATTTCATTTTATTCCTTCCAGCAGTACAAGAGGTAAATACAAAGGCAAGATGCCCAATAAAAAGAAAAGAAAATTCTAGTAACAACATGTACAAAAGGTCAGAGAGGAACTCCTTTAAAGGAGGTAAGTTGGATACCCATCTGAGAAGTTTATCTTTGTATCTAGCCTTAATCCTGTGTGCCAATAATGAAATATCATGGATAAAGCCAGCTCTCCATCTACCAAGAGTAGGTCTTTCATTTCTGAAAACTTTGCCATTTCTAGTGATTCAAATATTCCACCATGCAGTAAACACCACCTCAGAAAAGAATGGCTTGGCAAAGTCTTTCCTTGCTTTGACAGCAATATCAGTCATCATTTCCAGCATGCCAGTAAATTTACAGATAATTCCAAATTCTGATACTAAAATTACACTGAAAGAAAAAATGGTTCCTGTCCTCCCTAGAATGGCTACGGCAAAGAATACAGTTATGTCCATCAGTTATATTCCAGTGTCTCCTCTCCAGCATATCCTTGGACTTCAGCCTATCCATGATCAACATCCAGGCAAAAACCTTTATCTTTAAAGTGCAGCAACTTTTCCAAATCCACATCAAAAGTGAACTAGGAGTAATTGGAGAGTGGATCATCTCATAATACCTCTTAGCTGTATATGACTTGTCAGAATTGCTCCAGCTCCAAATATCATTTTTATTCTGTACCCTGTTAAAATTTGCCAAAAGGCCCTGAATTGCCTGCAATTCCTGGAATGCATTATCAGACAAAGGCAGGTGGAAAAGGGTGGATAAATCAGAGCATTGCAACACCTCCTAGACAGTAATAAAGGTGTCCCTTAGCAAAAGAGAAGCCTTTGATAACCTTGTTGCAGAGGAACCACAGGTTTAGAGTGCTGCCAAAAGTCATTCCAAAAAAGGACTGTTTCCCCCTATTAATCATCACCCCTGACACATTCCTGTAGGAATCCACCAGACCTAAAATATCCTTCCACCAAAAGGAGCCACAGAACATAGTTGCATGAGGTACCCTACATCATAGTATGAATTCCAAATAAGTTGAACCCAAGGTATATCTTCCTTATTAGTAAGTTATTATATAATTTGTTTGCATCATTTGAACAGCCAATTTAAAATTCCCAGACCACCCTTCTTTTTAGGTCTACAAATCAAATCCCAGGCAGCCAAAGAGGGCGCAGATTCCTGTTTATTCTTCCTCCAAAAACATTGCCTCTGAATTCTCTGCAACTGTTTAAGGATCCCAGGTGGAATTTTCAAACTGCACATAAAGAAGATTGGCATAGAAGATATAGCAGACTTTAGCAATTGCAGCCTTCTCCCCTATGCAAGGAAGGAGGAGCTAGCTGTGAGTCTCCTCTCCATACCGTCTACCAGTGGCAAAAGGTCCACAATTATTGGTCTGGTAGTACCTACTGGAAGACCCAAGTAAAGGGCATCTTGCCCAGATTACAAGTAAACACGCCAGCCAGCCTAGCAGCCTCTTCCCCACTCAAGTTAATTGGCACCAAGGAAGATTTATGATAGTTGACCTCCAATCCCTGTTTTCGAGTCGAACGACTAGTCGTGACTAGTCGATGAGTCGTAACTGAAAGTCGACTCAAACACCTCGACTAGTTCAGGCTAGTCGATCGGCATGGCACGACTCGTCGACTCGAAAACCTTGCCTCCAATCCAGTGGACCTAGGAAAAATGGCGAGCATATCCTTGAGAGCTAACAGCTGCGAACCCACAGCAGGCATAATCAACAGTGAGTCATCTGCATACTGGATGATTGGAAAATCTTTTATCATGGCAAGGAATGGGTAATTGCAGCTACCCCTTGTGTAACATCATTTACTACTATAGACTGTAAAAGGTCAGCTGCCAAAACAAAGAGAAGAGGGGACAGAGGATCTCCCTGCCTTGACCCTCCTTGTACATTGGAAATGTTTACCAGGAACCCCATTAAGCAAAACAGAAGAAGTTCCAGAGGATAGCAACTCCTGCACACAAGAAATTCACTTGTTATCAAAACCCTTAGCCCTGCTCATGCCCTTGGTAAACAGCGAGTTGGTTATTTACGGAGAGTGTCAGTCATGGACTTTTCAGAAAAATAAAGAAGACTTGGATGGTTTCTGTTTATTTTCAGATTAAAGAGTAGTTAACCCGAAATTTGCTGCATTTTTTATACTATAGCTTAGGTCCTTTGATCTTCTTTGAAACGAATTTCTTATATTTGCTTTAGTTCTAAAAAGCTCCATTTTGTATACTTTCCTTGGCCACTCCATTCACTTACTCTATGTAACTGCTCTATGTAGCAGTATTTTATGGAGGCTACGTTCTACCATTAAACATGGTGTCATATGTACTGCAGATTCATGAATATTCAGATAGGTGAATCGTCAAGGCGCGCATGGCTTGGAGAGGAAGCTGATCCACAGTACTCTGATCGATTACTTAGGGCATACACCAGACCAGTGGAGGTTACTACTGCTGCGGATCAACAAGAAGAGTCAAGGTGGTTTATATCCAAGGATGCAGTTGTGTCAGGCCTTGGCCTTCTTGGCATCAAGCAGGGTGGGCCTGAGGCGCAGCTGTCCAAGCCCCGGCGAAAGAGAGTAATCCGCAAGAAAGTTGCATCAGGTTGAAATTAGTGGATTTGCTTGCGGTGCTGGAACAATTTTGCTTCAGTTCCACTCCTACCGTACTGAGAGTCATACCAGGTGTGAGCAGTGAGGAAAGCCATCATTGGGAATCAGAGGCCAGTTTACCGGCCAAGGCATCGAAGTGGGGTGGTTGAGAGCTTCGGGCTGTTTGCCATTTTGTATGTTTTGTTGATTTCTGATAATAATTGACATCTCAATTTCTCGCATTTTTCTGAGCCAAATTAGGCACACTTAGGTAGGCTTGAGAATTGACATTACTGTCGGTAATATGAGAAATGATATTTGCATATTTTGTTTGGACCAAGCAGCTTTTAGTGTATGCTTGTAGCGTGGAGGTGAGGTGTAATAATAGCACTTGGTCGGGTTGCCTTTGTCTCAAAGAAAAAGAAATAAACTTGGTCGGGTTGCCCAAATATCCATAAGGTCTCCAAAGCGGAAATTTGAGCAGTTCCGGTAGGTACTAGCAGATCCATAGCCTCTCTGTGCAGTATATTAAATGTGAATAATTTTGCTTTGGGAATACACGGGTATACAACCATTATGTCTTGCATGCATGTGCTGCCCGTTATGATACTCAGGTGCCATCAATCTTAGCTTCTAATGAAATGGTACAGCAGTCTTGCATGCATGTGCTGCCCGTTATGTCTCCTAAACTACTTCATGTATTTATTTGACCTTTATCTCAAAATCATTCATATCTCTTAGACAAAAAATTTGATTTCAATTTTTATATATTTGAACTCATGGCGAGGAGACCTTTAAAACAAGGCGGACCTTGAATATATCTGAGTTTAAAAAACCGATATTCCACTCATTTCATAATAACATGTTTCACTAATTTCAAAACTGATTTCACACATTTGAAAATAGATTTGACTCATTTCATATAAGATATTTCACTCATTTGAAATAAATAAATTCATAATAACATATTCCACCCATTTCAAAAAGGGAAATGATTCCACTTAGCCGACTGATTTTTTTAGTCCTTCTGCCGCCTCCCAAGGGCGATGCGTGTCCTAGTGGGCCTACGGATGGCCCTGCTGCCTTATCTTCTTTCCCGAGGACTCCCATCCACATCTCTTTCCTTACCTTTTCTTGTCCCCTTCCTCAGCCATCCAGCCTCCTCCATCATGCCGCGTCTAGAATGTAGAGCACCCATGGAGGTAGCATTCAAGGAGCAGCTACCGGCTTCAACAACAAGCATCCATGAAGGAGGCATGTGAGCTCGCCGCCGACGCTCCCGACGACGGGGCGGTGCTCCGGACTGGAGCTTGGGGGTGGATGGCCTTGTGGTTGGTGGCGGTGACGGCTATGCAGGTAGTCAAAGATGGCGACGGCGAACGACGGTGCTCAACGGCGGCAACTTAGACAAGCTTTGGCAACATTATCTTTGTTGCAAAAAAAAAAATCTGCAACAAGACCAGTGTTGGAGTAAAAAAAATCTGCAACAAACCTCAATTGCAATTTCTTCGCAACAAAACCTCTGTTGCAAAAAAATTCTGCAACAACACCTCAGTCACGTGATGATAACAATGTTCAGCCCCTGATGGATCAGGCCAGGGCACGTCAAGAGGCGGAGCTGGCAGCTCAGTTAGCGGATCATCAACAACTTCAGCGTAACCCATCGACGTCTGTGGAAGCCGCGATGGCGTTCAGGACAGTGGGCGTGCCATGCTTAGTACCGCTCTTCGCAATGAGCGGTTGCCTAAGGATTTCAAGGACCCTCGAAAGGTGCCCAATTACACAACTGATCAACCTCCCGAGGCTTGGATCGAGAGCTATGAGCTGGCTATGGAGATGTTAGATGTCAATGACGTTGTGTGCGCCAAGTACTTCATCATGATGTTGGATGGGCCGGCTCGAACGTGGTTGAAGGGATTACCCCCTAATTCTATCAATTCATGGGCGGAGTTGAAGGCGCGTTTTATTCAGAAATTCAAAGACACGTGCAAACAACCTCTATTGATCATCGACCTAGACGCTTGTGTCTAGTGCAAGGATGAGTCAGCCCACCATTGGGTTCGTCGGGTTTCCACTATTATCCACTCATCGGATGGCATCGACGCCGGCTCTGTTGTTCTAATTCTGGAGAAAAATTGACGTTTCATCCCTCTCAAACAAAAATTAGGGCGGCTTAAACGTCACTGCAATGACATGGGAGAGCTCATGGCGGCTCTTATCAAATACGCTGACTCTGAGAATACTAAAGACCCTGGGTCTGATGAGAAGTGTAACAAGGGAAAGAAGAACGACAATGGAAAAGTGCAGCAACCAAACATGGTAGGGCATAAACAGAGTGGTAACGGTAAGCACAAGCAGCCTGACGGCAGGTCAGATTTTGTGGCCAATACCAATACACAGAACAACGGTCAACGTCCTAAGGGAAAGCCACTACCTAGTTTGGGAGGGTCGAAGTTCAACCTTGAGGCGATGTTGAACCAGCCTTGCCCGAAGCATAGTTATCCAGATAGACTGCCGACTCACATGTGGAAAGATTGTTTCATCATGAAGGAATATAAGAGCTCTGGTTTTCCTCAGGACCACAATAACAATAATGGCCCGCACGGCGTGCCAGGATCCGGCTCACATGGGCCCGGCTTTGGAGGTGGCGGCTCAAATTATGGATATCAGGGTTAGGGCAATCAAGGCGGTTATTGTCAGCACCCCGGTCAGGGTAACCAGGAACAACAGTCAGGGTATCAGAGTAATCCAAAGCAGCTGAATAGTGGCCAATATCATGTTTTCACTACAAGCCTGTGCAAGCGAGATCAGAAGGTTCATAAACGAGCGGCAAGCGCAGTTGAGCCGGCGGTCCCTCGATACTTACGATGGTCACAACAGCCAATTGTATGGAGCCGTGAGGATCACCCGCCCCGGATTGACAACCCGGATCAGCTGGCTTTGGTGATAGCTCCTCAGGTTGGAGGTTACAAGTTCACTAAGGTGCTTATGGACGGAGGAGGAGTATCAATATCCTTTATTATGATACTTTTCGCCGGATGAATTTGACTGACAAAGATCTTAAGCCGTCCTCTATAGTTTTTCATGGGGTGGTGCCTGGTAAGTCGGCATACCTAGTGGGTAAGATAGCCTTGGAAGTGGCTTTTGGCAATGAACTGTTGTGAAACGTAGCATGCAATTTCAAAATTTTCCTACGCTCACGCAAGATCTATCTAGGAGATGCATAGCAACGAGAGGGGGACAGCATCTTCGTATCCTTGAAGATCGCAAGCGGAAGCGTTTATCAACACGGTTGATGTAGTCGTACACCTTCATGATCCGTCCCGATCAAGTACCGAACATACGGCACCTCCGCGTTCAGCACATGTTCAGCTCGGTGACGTCCTCGCCTTATTGATCCAGCAAGACGGGCGACGTAGTAGATGAGTTCCGGCAGCATGACGGTGTGGTGACGGTGTTGGTGAAGACCAATCTCCGCAGGGCTTCGCCAAGCACAATGGAAACTATGACGGAGGATAAACTAGAGGGGACGTGGTTGCCGGCACACGACTTGGTGGTTCTTGATGTGTTCCAGGTGCTAGCCCTGCCCCTCTATTTATATGTTGAGCCCTCGGGTCGAAACTTGGAGTAAAAGCCTCCTCAGAGTTGGTTTTGCCCGCAAGGAAGAGTCCTTCTCGGACTTCCAGGACCAAACGCCACGGTCCTTGGCGTCTGGCCCAGACGCCATGGGCCTCAGCGTCTGTCCCAGGGCCAGACGCCAGGGTCTCCAGCGTTTGGCCCCCTGGCCTCCGAAAAACTCCTTTTGCACCGACCTAAAGCCCCGTGGGCTTCACCCCTTGGCCGAACCATATCATCCTATATATATCAATCTTTACCTCCGGACCATTCCGGAGCTCCTCGTCATGTCCGTGATCTCACCCGGGACTCCGAACAACATTCGGTCACTGTTGGGGATATAACTACTGGTGTCACCTGCCCAGGAGGGGCCGGGTTACATTGAGACGATCATCGCATGAAGCCCAGAGTCAAGCTCAAAGATGGCGGGCCAGTAATGGGCTTAAGGCCCGGAGGCGGCTTAAGGCCCGTAGTGGTACCGCCGTAAGGCGTGACTTGTAGTGTAAGGCAAGAATAGTTAAGAGTCCGAGCCGGACGCTGTTTATAAGCCGGCCGGGACTCTGAGAGCCGCTGGGCGTTAACCTCTCTATATAAAGGGGCGACCCGGCGGCGGTTCAGGACAAGTAAGATCAGATCGATAGCCAAGCAGAGCGGTTTAGCTCCTGGTCATCGAAACCCTAAGTAATACCACCTCAACTGGAAGTAGGCTTTTACCTTCAACGTAAGGGGCCGAACCAGTATAATCTTCGTGTCCTTTGTCCCGTTTAACCCCTTTAAGCTTCCTAGAGGCGATGGCTCCACGACTAAGTCCTTGCTCGAGGACATCTGCCGTGACAATTCCACGACAGTTGGCGCCCACCGTGGGGCCAGCGCACGGTGGATTTGAGTTCTTGAAGGGCAACTTCGAAGGGCTCAAGGGATACGCTGTGGGCCGGATGACCAAGAGTCGTCGCGGCAAGCTCTACATCAACGATGCAAGCTGGGGCCCCGACGCCGGCTCAATCGAGTACGGGTACCGGGTCCCCTTCGACGGAATCCATGTTTTCATTGGCAAGATTGGCGAGCCGGGCCCTGAGCCGGACCTCTGCGCCGACCTCATCGAGACGGCTCAGCGTGCAAGACCCGCCCGGACTCTGCCTGCCTTGAAGCGTGCTTTCGTGGGATGCGTCCATGGAGGACTCTCTGAAGGATCTGGATCTGGCGATGAGACGGCCGCTCGCTCTGACGGCGAGTCGTCCACAGACGAGACCAACTCGTTATATCAACTTCAAGATGGCAGGCTCAGGGGTTGTTCCGATGGCGACAGTATTCCGGACCCCTTTGAGCCGCCCAGCCGGGTTGGAATCTTCATGGCCGGCGCACAACCTGTTCAAAACCCCGCCGCTGGGGCAGGGGTCCTTGCGCACTCGCCGGCTCAGGTGCTAATGGATCTCACAGATAAGATGACAACCCTGTTAACCGCTACGGCCGTCCCAGCGGATCAAGCTCAACATGATGCGGAGGTGGCACAGTTAAAGCTGGATATAGCCAGAGCCAAGGAAGATCTGGCAGCGGAAGGGGTCAGGATGGCTGCAGAGCGGGCGGCTCTCGACGCCCAGACTCAGCTGATTCAGGCGCAGTCTTTCCGGCTCACGATGGATCAGAACGCGTCCAATGAGATCATGAGAAGGAGGCATCAGAAGGCCCAATCTCGACTCCCTCCGGTTTACGATCCTCGAAACCTTTTCAACACGCCTGGTGCAGGGCCCAGTAACCCGCCAGAGATCACGACACCCAGGGCTGGAACGCCGATTCAGCCGCAAGTGATGGGGCTCCCCATGTGAACACTACCCCGCCTCAGTACGTGCCAATACCACCGGGTCATTATGCCAACCCGTTGGAAAACATGGTCGCCGCGGCGGCGCGACTGACGGCTCTTCCAATCGAGGGCGATTCTCCAACGGCGGTCGAAACCCGCCGGGTCAGAGAACTTCTTCAGACGGCTCTGGCGCAACAGGAGGCATATTCATATAGCCGTGACAGGATTCATTCAACCCCTCGTCCAGGCCGGAGCCCAAGTTATAGCAAACACATGGTTTCAGCGACCGGCTCAAGCAACGTCCGGCGCCGTGACTTGCCAGCTGGCCACGGCCCGACTCATAATGGGGCCTTTAACGCGGCAGACCAAGACAGAGCACGGCAAGAGGCGGAGCAGGCGCCTCAGTTGACGGCTTACCAGCCCCTTCCGGTTTATCCGACGGCTTCTATTGAGGCGGGTGTACCTACGAGGACCGGAGGTGTCCCTTGTCTGGTGCCGGCTCTCCGTAATGAACGTCTGCCCAAGGATTTCAAAGGACCTAGGAAGGTACCTAATTATACGGCTGATTTACAACCCGGAGCATGGATCGAGAGCTACGAGATGGCTATGGAGTTGCTAGAGGTCAGCGAAGCGGCAATGGCCAAATACTTCACCATGATGTTGGATGGGACCGCCCGCACTTGGTTGAAAGGACTGCCGCCTAATTCTATCGGGTCATGGGCAGAGTTAAAAGCCCGGTTCATCCAAAACTTCAAAGATACATGTAGGCAGTCTATCTCAATTGTGGATTTGACTAACTGCAAGCAGCAGGAGGGCGAGTCTACAACCCATTGGGTTCACCGAGTCAAAGAGATAATACATTCGTCTGATAAGATGGATGCCGGCTCTGCAGTTTTTATGTTGGAGCAAAATTGTCGTTTTGCGCCCCTGAAGATGAAGCTCGGGCGGCTCAAGCGCGATTGCAATGATATGGGTACGCTGATGGCGGCTCTGGTCAAGTACGTCGACTCTGATAGTACCAAGGATCCCCCGTCGGATGATGAAAGGACAGGGAAGGGAAAGAAGAACGGCAACGGCAAGGGCCCTCAGCATAACCCGGCGAACCAGGGAGGTAACAAACGTAAGGCTGATGGCAGTATGGAGTTTGTGGCCAACGCCAATGCGCAGGGTAACAACCACCGACGCAAGGGGAGACCACCTCCCCGAGCCGGCGGGTCAGGCCCGACGCTTGAGCAGTTGTTGAATGAACCTTGTCCAAGGCACGACTCTAGGGAGAAGCCGGCCACTCATCTATGGAAAGACTGCGCAATCATGAAGGCCTTCAAAAATTCCAACGCTTTTAATGGCAACAATGAGCCGGGCGGCGGCTTTCATGGCCCGGGCGGCGGATCAAATTCCAATTCTCAGAATTTTCAAGGGGGTTTTAATCAGCAATCTGGCCAGGGTAATCAGCAACAGCAGCAGGGGGGATACCAGACCAATCCAAAGCAGCTCAATGGTGGACAGTATCATGTGTTCACTACCAGTCTGTGCAAGCGAGACCAGAAGCTTCATAAGAGGGCTGTAAACGCTGTTGAGCCGGCAGTTCCCCGCTATTTAAGATGGTCTGAGCAGCCTATTGTATGGAATAGGGAAGATCATCCTCCCCGGGTTGATAATCCTGGTCGCCTGGCCTTGGTGGTGGCTCCTCAGGTTGGGGGGTATAAATTCACTAAAGTGCTCATGGACGGAGGCAGCAACATCAACATCCTCTATTATGAGACCTTCCGTCGTATGGGATTAACTGATAAAAACCTCAGCCAGTCCAATACTGCTTTCCATGGGGTGGTGCCCGGTAAGTCGGCGTATCCAGTCGGTAAGATCGAGCTGGAAGTAGCCTTCGGAGATGAGTACAACTACAGGGCGGAAAAACTAACCTTTGAGGTGGTTAAAATAAGAAGCCCGTACCATGCTTTATTTGGGCGGCCGGCTTACGCCAAGTTCATGGCACGGCCGTGTTACGTGTATTTGCAGCTCAAGATGCCGGGTCACAATGGGACCATTACGGTTCATGGCAGCCGAAAGATAGCCTTGGAGTGTGAGGAAGGTGACGCTGCTTACGCTGAATCTGTTTGTGCAACAGAGGAGTTGAAGTTTTACAAGGATAATGTTGACCCGGCAGATATGACGTCTTTGAAAAAGCCAACCACGGAGCATGAGCCGGTAATGAAATTTAAGTCAGCTGATGAGACTAAACTTGTTGACTTTGTTCCAGGTGACTCATCTAAGCAGTTCAGCATCAGTGCCAATCTGGATCCGAAATAGGAAGGCGCGCTCATCGAGTTCATCCGTGAGAACAGGGACATCTTTGCATGGAAACCTTCTGACATGCCGGGTGTACCAAGAGAACTCGCTGAGCACACTCTCAATATTGATCCGAAATTTAAGCCAGTCAGGCAATTCCTCCGGCGGTTTAATGAGGAGAGGCGGAAAGCCATTGGTGAGGAAGTAGCCCGGCTCTTGGCGGCCGGGTTTATCGTTGAAGTCTTTCATCCAGAATGGTTAGCTAACCCGGTGCTCGTGCTCAAGAAGAACGGCACCTGGCGTATGTGCGTGGATTATACGGATTTAAACAAGGCTTGTCCGGCTGATCCTTTTGCTCTCCCTCGTATTGATCAAATTATTGATGCTACGGCGGGTTGTGAGCGTTTGAGTTTTTTGGATGCGTATTCTGGTTACCATCAGATCAAAATGGCTGTTAAGGACCAAGAGAAGACGGCGTTCATTACTCCTTTTGGAGCCTTCTGTTATGTGTCTATGCCTTTTGGGCTCAAGAGTGCACAGGCGACTTACCAGCGTTGCGTGCAGAATTGTCTTCATAATCAGATTGGGCGCAACGTTCATGCCTATGTGGATGATATCGTGGTCAAATCCAGAAAGAAGGAGACCTTGATAGATGATCTGAGAGAGACCTTTGATAATCTCCGGGTCTACAAGATGATGCTTAACCCGGCCAAGTGTGTCTTTGGTGTTCCTGCAGGCAAGCTCTTGGGTTTTCTGGTTTCTCACAGAGGCATTGAGGCTAACCCGGAGAAGATCAAGGCAATCACCTCTCTGGCTAAGCCGGCGTGCATAAATGACGTCCAGCGTCTGGCGGGTCGCATCGCTGCTTTGAGTCGGTTTATAAGCCGGTTGGGTGAAAAGGCCATGCCACTGTATCAGATGATGAAGAAAACAGATGACTTTGTCTGGAATGATGCTGCTAATGCTGCTTTTGAGGATTTGAAAAGACAGCTAGCTGAGCCGCCAGTCCTTGCTGCTCCTGTCGACAAGGAGCCTTTATTGCTGTATGTCGCCGCTAATACACGAGCCGTCAGTGTAGCTGTGGTGGTGGAGCGTAAGGAAGCGGGTAAAGAGCATCCGGTTCAGCGGCCGGTTTACTACGTCAGCGAAGTACTCATTGAGTTCAAACAACGGTATCCACATTGGCAGAAGCTTGTTTATGGGGTGTTCATGGCAAGCCGGAAGCTTAAGCATTATTTCCAGGGCCACCCTATCACTGTGGTCAGTTCTGCTCCCCTAGGAGATATCATCCAAAATAGAGAAGCCACAGGAAGAGTTGCTAAGTGGGCTATAGAACTTGGGCCTCATGGTCTAAAATACGTGCCACGCACTGCTATCAAATCTCAAGCATTGGTGGATTTCATCAACGATTGGACAGAGCTGCAGGTGCCTGAAGAGAAACCGGATAATACATACTGGACTATTCACTTTGACGGGTCCAGGCAATTGGAGGGCTCGGGGGCTGGAGTTGTGTTAGCTTCTCCTCAAGGTGACAAATTTCGTTATGTACTACGGTTGATGTTTCCCTGTACTAACAATGCAGCTGAGTACGAGGCCTTGCTCCATGGTCTTCGGATGGCTAAGGAGATGAGCTTAAGCCGGGTAAGGTGCTTTGGCGACTCAGATTTAGTGACCCAACAAGTATCAGGCAAGTGGGATTCCAAGGATCCCCTCATGGCGGCTTACCGCCGTGAAGTTGATGCCATTGCTGGACATTCTCAGGGTTACCAAGTAGAGCACATCGATCGCAGAAAGAACGAGGCGGCTGATGCATTAAGCCGGCTGGGCTCTCAGCGAAAGCCGGTGCCGCCTAATACTTTCTTGGATATTCTACATAACCCTTCTGTCAAGTTGCCTACAGAGGAAGACTCGGCTGTTCCTGACCCAGAAGCACAGTTGGTGGCGGCTCTCCATGTTATCCCAGATTGGACAGTGCCATACTTGGCTTACATGACCCGGGGAGAGTTGCCTGAGGATGAAACTTTGGCCAGACAAATAACCCGGCGGTCTAAGTCAATGATAATTATCAATGGCGAGTTGCATCATCGCAGTGTCACTGGAACTTTTCAGCGTTGTGTTTCCTCTGAGGAAGGTCAAGCAATTTTACGTGAGATTCACGAGGGGGATTGTGGCCATCATGCCGGCTCAAAATCCCTTGTGGCCAAGGCTTTTCGTCATGGTTTTTATTGGCTGACGGCTCATGCTGATGCAGAGGACTTGGTCAGTAAATGTGACGGTTGTCAGAAGTTCTCAAGACGGGCTCACGTGCCGGCTCAAGAGTTGAGGATGATTCCAATCACTTGGCCGTTTGCAGTCTGGGGGCTTGATATGGTTGGGCCTTTCAAAAGGTCCAAGGATAAGAAGACCCACCTCTTGGTGGCGGTTGACAAGTTCACAAAGTGGGTTGAGGCAGAGCCCGTTAGTAAGTGTGACGCAGCCACGGCGGTTCAGTTCATGAAAAAGGTGATATTTCGCTTTGGTTTTCCACACAGCATTATAACTGACAATGGTACCAATCTGTCTAAAGGCGCCATGGAGGAGTTTTGTCAACGAGAGCATATTCGGCTTGATGTTTCATCAGTGGCTCACCCTCAATCCAATGGTCAAGCTGAGAGAGCCAATCAGGAAATCTTGAAGGGCATCAAGCCCCGGCTTTTGGTCCCTTTGCAACGGACGCCGGGTTGTTGGGTGGAGGAGTTACCCTCCGTGTTATGGAGCATCAATACTACTCCTAACAGGTCTACGGGTTACACGCCTTTCTTCATGGTTTATGGAGCGGAGGCGGTCCTCCCTAGCGACATCCGTCATGACTCGCCTCGAGTGGCGGCTTATGTCGAGGCGGATAATGAGCAGGCGCGTCAAGATGCTCTTGACTTGTTGGACGAACAGCGTGACGTAGCAGCAGCTCGCTCGGCGATTTACCAACAAGACCTGCGCCGCTATCACAGCCGCCGGGTTAAGTCCAGGGTCTTTCAGGAAGGTGATCTGGTGCTCCGGCTCATCCAGGATCAAACAGACGCACACAAGTTATCCCCGCCTTGGGAAGGGCCCTTTGTGGTCAGCAAGAACTTGCACAACGGGTCATATTACCTTATCGATGTTCGGGAGCACAAAGATTCACGTAAGTCGGAGGAGGAGACCCGCCGGCCGTGGAACATAGCTCAGCTTCGGCCTTATTACACTTGAGCCACCGGCTCTCATAATGTACATATTTCTATAGCCATGTATATATTGTGATAAATAATAAAGCAGGACCTCTGTCCTTTTTTCCTCCAAAGGTAAATGTATCATTGTTATTTTCATTGCAACATTACATGGTCACTTGGAGGTTGATCCGGCTTATGATCGTATTCGAATCTAGCCGTTAAAAATATGATCACTTGGGGGCTTCCTGTTCAAACATAGGTCGTATTCGAACCAAAGAGAACATAGCTATCGATACCCACTTGATTGGCATATTGCCGAGCTCATTGGGGAGTTTTTCTTGATCATATTTGAATCATAGCTCAACCCCCTTTGGGAACCGACGTGGATCGTATTCGAATCAGCGTCGTTAAACAACTCTCAAGGTCATTTGGGGGCTTCCTGTTCAAACATAGGTCGTATTCGAACCAAAGAGAACATAGCTGTCGGTACCCTCTTGATCGGCAACGCCAAAGCCACTGGGGGCTATATGATCGTATTCGAATCTTAGCTTAACCCCTTTGGAACGGTTCTCTGGTCGTATTCGAATCAGAAGCCTCCAGATTTTTGACATCTTTTTGTTGCAAACAAGTTCTTTTGATCATATCAAAAGTATTCAAGGGTGGTTCTAATTCCACCGGCTTAACCTTGATTAATAATGTTGATGGCACATAATAAGTATTATAAGTGCTGGTGAGCCGGAGTTCTCAACCTCATTATTCGGGCTACATAAACCGGAAGTGTATTTGAAGGCTCGCAGGACAATTAAAGACAGCTATTTAAACTTTAGGAAAGCAGAGGGTCAAACATAACCCGAAAGAATATAAAAGAGCAGTTTAAATGGAGTTAAGCACTACACACGTGCACGATGGCACGACAAAATTAAGCGTTCGTCCTACTCTATTACATGACTCCCCGGGTCTGAAAGGTGAGGCATCGTCTTTTAAGACATCATATGAGCCACCTGCGAGATCAAGGGCGTTGTTGGCCTGAGGTTTCCGGGTCATCCCTCTCCGCTCCTCCGGCTGTGTCCATGACCTGGAAGGTTGATGATTTCCAGTCAATGCCACTCAAGGCTTCAAATTGAGCCTCATCATCAATTAACCCGGCCGGGTCAACTTCAGGGGCGAAGGTATGCTTACGAGTCAGAGGAATCAGGTTGACTGCTTCATAGCGTGGTGTTGGGATCCTCTGATTCTCCGCGTCATAGCCCGGTTGATACTTGGTAAGGTCTGTATCATTACCAATCAAGGTGGCCACCGGGCGCACGCTCTTCACACAGGCGGCGAAGTCTTTCTGGTCAAAGGGGGTGCCATCTTCCTTCAAGCTGGGGTATCCAAGAGCGATGTCGGCCGGGTCTAGCTCCGGTAGAAACGCCTTGGCCCGGCTCAGAGCGGCTATAGCTCCGGCTCTTGCAGAAGCCCGTCTCAACTCTTGGAAGCATTGAGGAAGTACGGCAAGCCGCCTGAGTACATCTGCCAGGTGAGTGGGAACCTCATTTGACAGAGCCACAACGGCTAAGGCATGCTGTGACCCGGTGTACAGTTGCTCTACCAAAGTATAAACCGCCTTCAATTTGGTCAGCACATTTTGATTAAGATTGGAGCTCCTGGGGCCTGCATGACAAAGTCAGGTGAGCTGATGGCAATGGTGATACTTATGGGAAATGAACGAAGTAAACTAGTTAGAAACTTACAGAGTAACTTACCGAAGATTGCGGAGGCCATCTGAGATACATGGCGTTTTAAGCCGGAAAGTTCGGCGGTTCTTTCAGTAAGAGCGGCCTCCGCTTGTTCGGCCCGGCTGAGCAAGGCAGTCTTCTCATCCGCCCAGGCTTTTCTTTCTGCTTCAAACTTTTTCTTCAGTTTCTCTTGTGCAGATACACTGAATTCAAATTTGGAATTGGCCTTTTGGGTCTCACTTTCCTGGGTCTTCAGGCGGTTCCTTAGATCAGAGATTTCTGATTCAAATTTCTTACAGGCGAACTGTACAAATTCCTGGTTACAGTTAGGGTGATTATAATGCAGCATTAAGTCCCAAGCACTTTGCAAGTAAAGACACTTGGCACTTGGGGGCTAATGTATGCTGAAAAGCTCTATTTACAGTGCGGGTTCATGAAAATAAGTCCCAA
Organism: Triticum aestivum; assembly: GCF_018294505.1. NCBI lineage: Eukaryota > Viridiplantae > Streptophyta > Magnoliopsida > Poales > Poaceae > Triticum > Triticum aestivum. The sequence continues at coordinate 180,289,949 of NC_057808.1, read as the reverse complement.
GCACTTTGCAGGCAAAGGTACTTGGCACTTGGGGGCTAATGTGTAAAGTTGCTCAACTACTTGATTAAAGTAAGGAAAGAACCGGGTCAACTATGACTGTTTAAGCTGGCCCTTGAGTGTGACCAGGTAAGCCGGTTTTCTTGCAGTAATTATTAAGCCGGTATTAAGTCTACAACATATTTTATCATAAGTCATAGACTTGGGGGCTGGTATGGTGAGGATAACTATGGAGTAAGCAAGAGATTCATACCTCAGATTTTTGCTGTATTTGCTTCACCATGTCAATTTCTAGGTCCCGGCTGTTGTGCACTTGATTAACATAGCCAGAGACAATATCTCCAATGCTCAGATTGGCATAGTCAGTGATGTCCATCCTGGCCCTGCGGCGTTCTAGAAGCTCTTCCTTGGCAGAGCATCTAGCTAACACGGTGGGTCTTCCTGGTTCGACAAACTCTGTCCGGGTGATTACAACGTCCAGATCATCTGGATGAGCCGGGCTGGGGATCTCCGGGTTATCGGAACCTTCCATGACTTGTTCATCAGATGGAGCAGTGGTGGTTTCAGGAGCTGGTGCAGTTGGCGGCTCATGAGCAGAAGCCTCAGGTTCAGTCAGGACCGGCTCTTCGGCCGGCTTATTTTTCTTCGCCCTCTTGCTGGGCTTTACTTGTACACTGAAAGTCAAAGAGTTAGTGCAAAAACATGAGTAAGATAAGCACAAAGTAAGCTGATCATCATTACCCGGGTGCGGTCTTGAAGGCCGGCAAGCTAGACTGCATTGAGTCACCGGAGGAAGGTGAAGTTCCCTGGTAGTTTGAATCAGAAGAATTGAGTGGTTGACGAGTGACGCCCGCCAAAGGATGAAAAGGATATAAGTCGGAGATAACCTCAGTCCGGCGCTTCCTTGTCGCTTCGGGTAAGCCGGAGGAGAGGTCTGCGTCTTTGCTAGTCCGGGTCTGCCTCCGGCTCTCATAAATCTGTCGCTTCAAAAGAAATTGAGGATCTTGATAAGCTAAAGGATGTGAAAATCTTACTTTCCGGGTTACTCTTCGAACTTTCCGTCTCGGCAAAGGCTCGGAGTCGGATGAAATTATAGTTACCTCTTCATTCACTTCATGACTTGTTCCAGTGTCCTCCTGCTGATAATCCGTGTCAATAAGATGGTTTAAAAAGGAGCCTAAAGAGTCAAGAGCTACCTCTGACTCGGAGGTGTCTTCCAGACGAAGCAGGTCCGAGGCGCTAGGTTTACTCCCCTTCTTACGGGGAGCGGCTTTCCTGGCGGCTTTTTTAACTTTCCTGGCTTTCTTGGCAGCTTCGTGGTCATACTTGACCTTCCAGAATTTATCATTAGCCTGTAAAATACAACAAAGGTTAGTAAGTTAAGACAAAATCGTTAAAATGGAAGGAGAAGCATTCAGGTCAATGGTTTACCGCTGGAGCCGGGTTAGTCTTGCAGAAAGGGCTTAAGCCCACTCTCCCGCAATCTGCCAGGCTCTCGTTCAGAAGCGACTTGGTTGTATCATCAATGACGTCCTCAGGTAAGTCGTCTGGGCTGTGTCGTAGAGGATCATCTTTCTGGCCTGTGTAATCACACATCAAGCCGGGGCGGCGGCTTAAAGGAATCACCCGCCAGGCAACCCAGACCCGGACCAGATCAATACCATTCAAGCCGTTCCCCAGAAGAGCTTTGATTTTGTTGATGGTGGGTGTAAGTGGTTGACGTTCAGCTTGAGATAATTTGTCTGGCAAGGGGTGATTTGATTCCAGGCGCAGGGCGCGAAAGCCGGGCAGAGGGTTCTCGTCAGCCGGAGAAGTGTCCTGGCAGTAGAACCATGTCTGGTTCCAATCTTTCGGGTGGCTTGGCGGCTCAGCATAAGGAAAGAGACAATCTCTCCGTCGTTGGATTGAAATTCCGCCAAGTTCCAAGCTAGGCTGTTGGCACATTCATTCTGGCGATTCAGGTAGAATAACTCCCTAAAGAGCAGCAAGCTGGGTTCTTCTCCGAGGTACACCTCACAGAACACTTGGAAGTTGCAGATGTTTGACACGGAATTGGGTCCGATGTCTTGAGGTCGCAGGTCAAAGAAGTGCAGGACATCTCTGAAGAATTTTGAGCCGGGAGGAGCAAAGCCCCGGTTCATGTGATCAGTAAAAATGACAACTTCCCCATCCTTGGGTTGAGGCCTCTCTTCTGACGGGTCAGGAGCACGATAGGACATGACCTCTTTCTTTGGCAGATAACCCGATTTCACGAAGTCAGCTAAGATGTTGTCGGTGACGTTGGATCTAACCCAGTTGCAGGTGATGGGTGCTTTGGGAGCCTTAGGTGGCATTGTGAAAGATGGAAGCCTATGACAAAATAAAGTTTCCGGTTCAAATTTAAGCCGGAGGAAAATTTCAGTTCAGTATTCAAGATGGCGGCTTATGAAAGGGCCTAATGATATATGGTTAATTGTGTCAGGTTATTTAAGCCGCCGTGGATATCATGAGCAATTAAGTTATTTAATTTTATTATGAATGATCCAGAAATTTCATAAAGCATGGCTTCTTTTAAGCCGGCGATATGACCCGCCATGGTTAACAGATGCAGTTTTTGCCTAAGTGTTGCACAAACAAGTTTCACAGATTACAGGGATTATTTTGGATCAAGCGATCGTCCAGAAAAGAAAATTTTCTAGACCTAAAAACTGATACGGAGAAGTTCATCAGCTCTAAATGAGGTCTTTTTGCAAGCAAAAGGGGTCTGCTAATATGGAAAATGGGCGTGAAACGACTACCGCCGGAGTTGTGCCTTACTCTTGGATCAAAGGGAGCCGTTGTGGAAGAACTGCGAAGGAATCGCGAGGAACCACGAAGAACACCGAAGAACTTGCGAACCCTAATGTGGATCTAGTAGACGGGATGGCGAGGACTTACTGGTGCTGACGAGCAGCGGAGATGCGTCGCGGTTCTCTGGTCAAGACAGGTCGATGCAGCGGCCTTGGTTGGTGCAGACGGGATGCGCGGCGGCGGCGGCGGAGCTCGGGCTCTGGGGTGTCGAGAGGAGGAAGACGATGGAAAGGGAGAGTGACGAAGACCTGAGGGCCGGGCCTATTTATAAGGGACGGCTGATGAGTGGGCGCGAGAAACGAGGAGGCTGAAGACATGATTATCCAGCTGCAGAGGCGCCTCGATTTTCGGGATAGTTATTAAGATAAGGATCCGTTGAGATACGTTGGACGGAACGTGCATTAATGGCGGATGACGTCACGGCGGGTTACCAAGAATCCAGAAGATGACGTCATGGCGGGTTATGACCTTCGCACAAGCAGAAGCCGGAAGATTTTCTCTTAAGGTATTGAAGATTGACATGATCCGGTTCAAATCAATCTAGGGCCTAATGTTGGGGATATAACTACTGGTGTCACCCGCCCAGGAGGGGCCGGGTTACATTGAGACGATCATCGCATGAAGCCCAGAGTCAAGCTCGAAGATGGCGGGCCAGTAATGGGCTTAAGGCCCGGAGGCGGCTTAAGGCCCGTAGTGGTAAACCGCCGTAAGGCGTGACTTGTAGTGTAAAGCAAGAATAGTTAAGAGTCCGAGCCGGACGCTGTTTATAAGCCGGCCGGGACTCTGAGAGCCGCTGGGCGTTAACCTCTCTATATAAAGGGGCGACCCGGCGGCGGTTCAGGACAAGTAAGATCAGATCGATAGCCAGGCAGAGCGGTTTAGCTCCTGGTCATCGAAACCCTAAGTAATACCACCTCAACTGGAAGTAGGCTTTTACCTTCAACATAAGGGGACGAACCAGTATAATCTTCGTGTCCTTTGTCCCGTTTAACCCCTTTAAGCTTCCTAGCGGCGATGGCTCCACGAATAAGTCCTTGCTCGAGGACATCTGCCGTGACAATTCCACGACAGTCACCAACATACATAACTCATATAGTACTATATCGTCAACGAACGTTAAGCGTGCGTACCCTACGGGTTCGAGAACTATGTAGACATGACTGAGACACCTCTCTGGTCAATAACCAATAGCGGAACCTGGATGCCCATATTGGATCCTACATATTCTACGAAGATCTTTATCGGTCGAACCTTATGACAACATACGTAATTCCCTTTGTCTATCGGTTTGTTACTTGCCTGAGATTCGATCATTGGTATCTTCATACCTAGTTCAATCTCGTTACCGACAAGTCTCTTTACTCGTTCTATAATGCATCATCCCATAACTAACTCATTAGTCACATTGCTTGCAAGGCTTATTATGATGTGCATTCCCGAGAGGGCCCAGAGATACCTCTCGGATACTCGGAGTGACAAATCCTAATCTCGATCTATGCCAACCCAACAAACACCTTCGGAGATACATGTAGAGCATCTTTATAATCACCCAATTACGTTATGACGTTTGATAGCACACAAGGTATTCCTCCGGTATCCGGGAGTTGCATAATCTCATAGTCGAAGGAATATGTGTTTGACATGAAGAAAACAGTAGCAATAAAACTGAACGATCAATATGCTAAGCTAACAGATGGGTCTTGTCCATCACATCATTCTCCTAATGATGTGATCATGTTCATCAAATGACAACACAAGTCTATGGTTAGGAAACTTAACCATCTTTGATTAACGAGCTAGTCTAGTAGAGGCTTACCAGGGACACGGTGTTTTGTCTATGTATTCACACATGTATCAAGTTTCCGGTTAATATAATTCTAGCATGAATAATAAACATTTATCATGAATAAGGAAAATATAAAACAACAACTTTATTATTGCCTTTAGGGCATATTTCCTTCAGCCTCCCACTTGCACTAGAGTCAATAATCTAGGTTACATTGTAATGATTCTAACACCCATGGAGTCTTGGTGTTGATCATGTTTTGCTCGTGGAAGAGGCTTAGTCAACGGGTGTGCAACATTCAGATCCGTATGTATTTTGCAAAACTCTATGTCTCCCTCCTTGACTTATCACGGATGGAGTTGAAGCGTCTCTTGATGTGTTTGGTTCTTTTGTGAAATCTGGATTCCTTTGCTAAGGCAATTGCTCCAGTATTTTCACAAAAGATTTTCATTGGACCCGATGCACTAGGTATTACACCTAGATCGGATATGAACTCCTTCATCTAGACTCCTTCATTTGCTGCTTCCGAAGTAGCTATGTACTCCGCTTCACACGTAGATCCCGCCACGACGCTCTGCTTGGAACTGCACCAACTGACAGCTCCACCATTCAATAAAAATACGTATCCGCTTTGTGACTTAGAGTCATCCGGATCAGTGTCAAAGCTAGCATCGACGTAACCATTTACGACGAGCTCTTTGTCACTTCCATAAACGAGAAACATATCCTTAGTCCTTTTCAGGTACTCCAAGATGTTCTTGACCGCAGTCCAGTGATCCACTCCTGAATTACTTTGGTACCTCCCTGCTAGACTTATAGCAAGGCACACATCAGGTCTGGTACACAGCCTAACATACATGATAGAACCTATGGCTGAGGCATTGGGAATGACTTTCATTTTCTCTCTATCTTTGAAGTGGTTGGGCATTGAGTCTGACTCAACTTCACACCTTGTAACACAGGCAAGAACCCTTTCTTTGACTGATCCATTTTGAACTTCTTCAAAACTTTATCAAGGTATGTGCTTTGTGAAAGTCCAATTAAGCGTCTTGATCTATCTCTATAGATCTTGATGCCCAATATATAAGCAGGTTCACCGAGGTCTTTCATTGAAAAACTCTTATTCAAGTATCCTTTTATGCTATCCAGAAATTCTATATCATTTCCAATCAACAATATGTCTTCCACATATAATATTAGAAATGCTATAGAGCTCCCACTTAATTTTTTATAAATACAGGCTTCTCCAAAAGGCTGTATAAAACCATATGCTTTGATCACCTCATCAAAGCGTATATTCCAACTCCGAGATGCTTGCACCAGTCCATAAATGGATCACTGGAGCTTGCACACTTTGTTAGCACGTTTAGGACCGACCAAACCTTCTGGTTGCATCATATACAACTCTTCTTTAAGAAATCCATTAAGGAATGCAGTTTTGACGTCCATTTGCCAGATTTCTTAATCATAAAATACGGCAATTGCTAACATGATTTGGACTGACTTAAACATCACTACGGGTGAGAAAGTCTCATCGTAGTCAACTCCTTGAACTTGTCGAAAACCTTTCGCGACAAGTCGAGCTTTGTAGACAGTAACATTACAATCAGGATCAGTCTTCTTCTTGGAGATCCATTTATTCTCTATGGCTTGCCGATCATCAGGCAAGTCAACCAAAGTCCATACTTTGTTCTCATACATGGATCCTATCTTAGATTTCATGGCCTCAAGCCATTTTGCGGAATCTAGGCTCATCATAGTTTCTTCATAGTACGTAGGTTTGTCATGGTCTAGTAACATGACTTCCAGAACAGGATTACCGTACCACTCTGGTGTGGAACGTGCTCTGGTTGACCTACGAGGTTCGGTAGTAACTTGATCCGAAGTTTCATGATCATTTTCATTAGCTTCCTCTCTAGTTGGTGTAGGCATCACGGAAACGGTTTTCTGTGATGAGCTACTTTCCAATTCAAGAGAAGGTACAGTTACCTCATCAAGTTCTGCTTTCCTCCCACTCACTTCTTTCGAGAGAAACTCCTTCTCTAGAAAGGATCCATTCTTAGCAACAGAGATCTTGCCTTCGGATCTGTGGTAGAAGGTGTACCCAACAGTTTCTTTTGGGTATCCTATGAAGACGCACTTCTTCGATTTGGGTTCGAGCTTATCAAGCTGAAGCTTTTTCACATAAGCATCACAACCCCAAACTTTAAGAAACGAGAGCTTAGGTTTCTTGCCAAACCACAGTTCATACAGTGTCGTCTCAATGGATTTAGACGATGCCCTATTTAACGTGAATGCAGTTGTCTCTAATGCATAACCCCAAAACGATAGTGGTAAATTGGTAAGAGACATCATAGGTCGCACCATATCTAATAAATTACGGTTACGACGTTCGGACACACCATTATGCTGTGGTGTTCCAGGTGGCTTGAGTTGTGAAACTATTCCACATTGTTTTAAATAAAGGCCAAACTCATAACTCAAATATTCGCCTCCGCGATCAGATCGTAGAAACTTTATTTTCTTGTTACGATGATTCCGCACTTCACTCTGAGATTCTTTGAACTTTTCAAATGTTTCAGACTTGTGTTTCATTAAGTAGATATACCCATATCTGCTCAAATCATCAACAAAGGTCAGCAAATAACGATACCCGCCACGAGCCTCAACACTCATTGCACCGCATACATCGGTATGTATTATTTCCAATAAGTTAGTAGCTCGCTCCATTGTTCCGGAGAATGGAGTTTTAGTCATCTTACCCATGAGGCATGGTTCGCAAGCATCAAACGATTCATAATCAAGTGATTCCAAAAGCCCATCTGCATGGAGTTTCTTCATGCGCTTTACACCAATATGATCTAAACGGCAGTGCCACAAATATGTTGCACTATCATTATCAACTTTGCATCTTTTGGCATCAACATTATGAATATGTGTATCACCACAATCGAGATTCAACAAAAATAGACCACTCTTCAAGGGTGCATGACCATAAAAGATATTACTCATATAAATAGAACAACCATTATTCTCTGATTTAAATGAAAAACCATCTCACGTTAAACAAGATCCGGATATAATGTTCATGCTCAATGCTGGCACCAAATAACAATTATTCTGGTCTAAAACTAATTCCGAAGGTAGATGTAGAGGTAGTGTGCCGACAACGATCACATCGACCTTGGAACCATTTCTGACGCGCATCGTCACCTCGTCCTTAGCCAATCTTCGTTTAATCGGTAGCCCCTGTTTCGAGTTGCAAATATGAGCAACAGAACCAGTATCAAATACCCATGCGCTACTACGAGCATTAGTAAGTTACACATCAATAACATGTATATCAAATATACCTTTGTTCACTTTGCCATCCTTCTTATCCGCCAAATACTTGGGGCAGTTTCGCTTTGAGTGACCAGTCCCTTTGCAGTAGAAGCACTCAGTTTCAGGTTTGGGTCTAGACTTGGGCTTCTTCCCGGGAGTGGCAACTTGCTTGCCATTCTTCTTGAAGTTCCCCTTCTTTCCCTTGCCCTTTTTCTTGAAACTAGTGGTCTTGTTAACCATCAACATTTGATGCTCCTTATTGATTTCTACCTCCGCAGCTTTGAGCATAATCATATCCATCCCTTGCATATTATAGTTCATCACGAAGCCTTTGTAGCTTGGTGGCAGTGATTGAAGAACTCTGTCAATAACACTATCATCTGGAAGATTAACTCCCAGCTGAGTCAAGTGGTTATGATATCCAGACATTCTGAGTATGTGTTCACTGAGAGAACTGTTCTCCTCCATCTTGCAGCTATAGAACTTGTTGGAGACTTCATATCTCTCAACTCGGGCGTTTGCTTGAAATATTAACTTCAACTCCTGGAACATCTCATATGGTCCATGACGTTTAAAACGTCTTTGAAGTCCCGATTCTAAGAAGTAAAGCATGACACACTGAACTATCGAGTAGTCATCAGATCGAGCTTGCCAGACGTTCATAACATCAGCATCTGCTCCTGCAGCAGGCCTTTCACCTAGCGGTGCATCAAGGACATAATTCTTCTGTGCAACAATGAGGATAATCCTCAAGTTACGGACCCAGTCCGTGTAGTTGCTACCATCATCTTTCAACTTATCTTTCTCTAGGAATGCATTAAAATTCAAGGGAACGGTAGCACGGGCCATTGATCTATAACATAGATATGCAAAAACTATCAAGACTAAGTTCATGATAAATTAAGTTCAATTAATCATATTACTTAAGAACTCCCACTTAGATAGACATCCACCGAGTCATCTAAATGATTATGTGATCCAAATCAACTAAACCATGTCCGATCATCACGTGAGATGGAGTAGTCTTCAATTGTGAACATCTCTATGTTGATCATATCTACTATATGATTCATGTTCGACCTTTCGGTCTCCAGTGTTTCGAGGCCATGTCTGTACATGCTAGGCTCGTCAAGTTAACCCGAGTATTCCGCATGTGCAAAACTGTCTTGCACCCGTTGTATGTGAACGTAGAGCCTATCACACCCGATCATCACGTGGTGTCTCAGCACGACAAACTGTCGGAATGGTGCATACTCAGGGAGGACACTTATACCTTGAAATTTTAAGGGATCATCTTATAATGCTACCGCCGTCCTAAGCAAAATAAGATGCATAAAATATAAACATCACATGCAATCATAATATGTGACATGATATGGCCATCATCATTTTGTGCCTTTGATCTCCATCTCTAAAGCACCGTCATGATCTCCATCGTCACCGGCTTGACACCTTGATCTTCATCGTAGCGTCCCGGTCGTCTTGCCAACTATTGCTTCTACAACTATCGCTAACGCATAGTGATAAAGTAAAGCAATTACATGGCGTTTGCATTTCATACAATAAAGCGACAACCATAAGGCTCCTGCCAGTTGCGGCTAACTTTTACAAAACATGAGCATCACATACAATAACGTATATCACATCATGTCTTGACCACATCACATCGCAACATGCCCTGCAAAAACAAGTTAGACGTCCTCTACTTTGTTGTTGCAAGTTTTAGGTGGCTGCTATGGGCTTCTAGCAAGAACTGTTCTTACCTACGCATCAAAACCACAACGGTGATTTATCAAGTTTGCTGTTTTAACCTTCAACAAGGACTGATCGCAGTCAAATTCGATTCAACTAAAGTTGGAGAAAACAGACACCCGCCAGCCACCTTTATGCAAAACTAGTTGCATGTCTGTCGGTGGAACCGGTCTCATGAGCGTGGTCATTAAGGTTGGTTCGGGCCGCTTCATCTAACAATACTGCCGAATCAAAATAAGACATTGGTGGTAAGTAGTATCACGATCACCGCCCACAACTCTTTGTGTTCTACTCGTGCATATCATCTACGCATAGACCTGGCTCGGATGCCACTGTTGGCAAACATAGCATGCAATTTCAAAATTTTCCTACGCTCACGCAAGATCTATCTAGGAGATGCATAGCAACGAGAGGGGGAGAGCATCTTCATACCCTTGAAGATCGCAAGCGGAAGCGTTTATCAACGCGGTTGATGTAGTCGTACACCTTCACGATCCATCCCGGTCAAGTACGGAACGTACGACATCTCCGCGTTTAGCACACGTTCAGCTTGATGACATCCTCGCCTTCTTGATCCAGCAAGACGAGCGAAGTAGTAGATGAGTTATGGCAGCACGACAGCGCGGTGACGGTGTTGGTGAAGAACAATCTTCGCAGGGCTTCGCCAAGCACAACGGAAACTATGACGGAGGATAAACTAGAGGGGACGGGGTTGCCGGCACATGGCTTGGTGATTCTTGATGTGTTCCAGGTGCTAGCCCTGCCCCTCTATTTATATGTTGAGCCCTGGGGTCGAAACTTGGAGTAAAAGCCTCCTCGGAGTCAGTTTTGCCCGCAAGGAAGAGTCCTTCTCGGACTTCCAGGACCAGATGCCATGGTCCTTAGCGTCTGGCCCAGGGCCAGACGCCAGGGTCTCCGGTGTTTGCCCCCCTGGCCTCCGCAAAACTCCTTTTGCACCGACCTAAAGCCCCGTGGGCTTCACCCCTTGGCCGAACCATATCATCCTATATATCAATATTTACCTCTAGACCATTCCAGAGCTCCTCGTCATGTCCATGATCTCATCCGGGACTCCGAACAACATTCAGTCACCAACATACATAACTCATATAGTACTATATCGTCAACGAACGTTAAGCGTGCGGACCCTACGGGTTCGAGAACTATGTAGACATGACCGAGACACCTCTCTGGTCAATAACAAATAACGGAACCTGGATGCCCATATTGGCTCCTACATATTCTACGAAGATCTTTATCGGTCGAACCTTATGACAACATACGTAATTCCCTTTGTCTATCGGTATGTTACTTGCCCGAGATTCGATCGTCGGTATCTTCATACCTAGTTCAATCTCGTTACCGGCAAGTCTCTTTACTCGTTCCGTAATGCATCATCCCGTAACTAACTCATTAGTCACATTGCTTGCAAGGCTTATCATGATGTGCATTACCGAGAGGGCCCAGAGATACCTCTCCGATACTCAGAGTGGCAAATCCTAATCTCGATCTATGCTAACCCAACAAACACCTTAAGAGATACCTGTAGAGCATCTTTATAATCACCCAGTTACATTGTGACGTTTGATAGCACACAAGGTATTCCTCCGGTATCCAGGAGTTGCATAATCTCATAGTCGAAGGAATATGTATTTGACATGAAAAAGCAGTAGCAATAAAACTGAACGATTAATATGCTAAGCTAATGGATGGGTCTTGTCCATCACATCATTCTCCTAATGATGTGATCCTATTCATCAAATGACAACACATGTCTATGGTTAGGAAACTTAACCATCTTTGATTAACGAGCTAGTCTAGTAGAGGCTTACTAGGGACACGGTGTTTTGTCTAGGTATTGACACATGTATCAAGTTTCCGGTTAATATAATTCTAGCATGAATAATAAACATTTATCATGAATAAGGAAATATAAAGTAATAACTTTATTATTGCCTCTAGGGCATATTTCCTTCATGAACATGATTACAGGGCTGAGACATTGAACTTTGAAGTGGTTAAGGTCAAAAGCCCCTACCACGCTCTGTTTGGACGGCTGGCTTATGCCAAGTTTATGGCGCGGCCTTGTTATGTGTATCTATAGCTTAAGATGGCGGGTCGCAAGGGTACCATCACGGTACATGGTGACAGGAAGATAGCCTTGGAATGTGAAGAAGGTGATGCTGCTTACGCTGAGTCTGCCTGTGCCATAGAGGAACTTAAGTTTTATAAAGACAATGTTTACCCGGCTGATATGACTCCGTTAAAGAAGCCAACCACAGAGCATGATCCTTTGTTGAAGTTTAAATTGGCAGATGATACCAAGCTGGTTGACTTTGTCCCTGGCGACTCATCTCAACAGTTCACCATCAGTGCCAATATGTGATCCGAAATAGGAAAGTGCTCATCGAGTTCATCCGTGAGAACCGGGACATCTTTTCATGGAAGCCTTCAGACATGCCAGGTGTTCCGAGAGAACTGGCTGAGCACACTCTCAATATTGATCCCAAATTTAAGCTGGTCAAGCAATTCCTTCGGTGTTTTGATGAGGAGAGATGTAAGGCCATTGGAGAAGAGGTGGCCCGGCTCTTAGCAGCCGGCTTCATTGTTGAAGTTTTTCATCTTGAGTGGTTGGCTAACCCGGTGCTAGTACTTAAGAAAAATGGCACTTGGCGTATGTGTGTGGATTACACAGACCTTAATAAAGCTTGCCCAACTGATCCTTTTGCTCTTCCTAGTATTGATCAGATCATTGATGCTACGACGGGTTGTGAGTGTTTGAGCTTCTTGGACGCTTATTCTGGTTATCATCAGATCAAGATGGCAATTAAAGACCAGGAGAAAACGGCTTTTATCACGCCCTTTGGAGCTTTCTGCTATGTGTCTATGCCTTTCGGGCTCAAGAGTGCCCAGGCGACTTATCAGTGTTGTGTCCAGAATTGTCTCCATAATCAGATTGGACGTAATGTTCATGCTTATGTGGATGATATTGTTGTGAAGTCTATGAAAAAGGAGACTCTGTTGGAAGATCTGAAAGAGACCTTTGATAATCTCCGGGTCTACAAGATGATGCTTAACCCGGCCAAATGTGTTTTTGGTGTGCCTACAGGCAAGCTCTTGGGTTTTCTGGTCTCTGAGAGAGGTATTGAAGCTAACCCGAAGAAAATCGAGGCTATTACTTCATTGGCTAAAACAGCGTGCATTAATGATGTCCAGCGTTTGGTGGGTCGTATTGCAGCTTTAAGCCGGTTTATAAGCCGCCTGGGAGAGAAGGATATTCCTCTGAACCAGATGATGAAGAAAACAAATCATTTTCTCTGGAGTGATGCTGCTAATGAGGCGTTTGAGGCGCTTAAAAAATAGTTAGTTGAGCCACCGGTTCTTGCAGCTCCTGTTGAGAAGGAGCCCTTGCTCTTATATGTGGCTGCTAATAGCAGAGCCGTCGGCATGGCGGTTGTAGTGGAAAGGAAAGAGACGGGTAAGGAATATCTGGTTCAAAGGCTGGCTTATTATGTTAGTGAGGTCTTAATTGAGTCTAAACAGGGATACCCACATTGGCAGAAGCTAGTATATGGGGTGTTCATGGCCAGTCGCAAGTTGAAGCATTATTTTCTTGGTCATCCTATTATTGTGGTCAGCTCTACTCCCTTAGGCGATATTATTCAAAACAAAGAAGCTACAGGTCGAGTGGCCAAGTGGGCCATTAAGCTGGGATCCCATGGTTTGAAATATATGCCAAGGATAGCTATCAAGTCTCAAGCTCTTGTGGATTTCATCAACGACTGGACAAAGTTGCAGATGTCTGAGGAGAAGCCTGATAATATGTATTGGACTATTCATTTTGACGGGTCCAGGCAATTAGAAGGCTCGGGGGATGGAGTTATTTTGACTTCCCCACGAGGTGACAAATTTTGCTATGTTTTAAGGCTGATGTTTCCTTGTACTAATAATGCAGCAGAGTATGAGGCCCTGCTCCATGGTCTTCGGATGGCCAAAGATATGAATTTAAGCTGGGACAGGTGTTTTGGCGACTCAGATTTGGTGGCTCAGTAGGTCTCTGACACTTGGGATTCTAAAGACCTGCTCATGGCGGCTTATCGCCGGGCGGTTGATAGTATTGCTGGTCACTTCAAAGGTTATCAGGTGGAACATGTTGATTGCAGAAAGAATGAGGCGGCTGATGCTTTAAGCCGGCTGGGGTCTCAGCGTAAGCCGGTGCCACCCAATGTTTTTCTTGATATATTGAATAACCCTTCAGTTAAGTTATCGACAGAGGAGGACCTTGCAATTCCTGACCCGGAGGCACAGTTGGTGGTGGCTCTTCATGCTATTCCTGATTGGACGGTGCCGTACTTGGCTTATATGACCTGGGACGAGTTGCCTAAGGATGAAACTTTGGCCAGGCAGATAACCTGGCGGTCTAAGTTGATGACCATTGTTAATGGCGAGTTACACCGATGCAGTGTCACAGGTGTGTTCCAACATTGTGTTTCTCCTGAAGAAGGTCGTGAGATTCTAAGGGAAAACCATGAAGGAGATTGTGGACATCACGCCGGCTCCAAATCTCTTGTGGCTAAAGCTTTTCGTCATGGGTTTTATTGGTTGGCGGCTCATGCTGATGCAGAAGATCTGGTTAGCAAGTGTGATGGCTGTCAGAAATTTTCTAGACGAGCTCATGTGCCGGCTCAAGAATTGAGGATGATTCCAATTACTTGGCCGTTTGCAGTCTGGGGGCTGGATCCTCTTTTGATGATTGCTTGAGCAACCTTGATCGAGTTCTGCAGAGATGTGAAGAAACTAATCTTGTCTTGAATTGGGAAAAATGCCACTTTATGGTTAATGAAGGCATTGTCTTGGGACATAAAATTTCTGAAAGAGGTATTGAAGTTGATAAAGCTAAAGTTGATGCTATCGAAAAGATGCTGTGTCCCAAGGACATCAAAGGTATAAGAAGTTTCCTTGGTCATGCCGGTTTTTATAGGAGGTTCATTAAGGACTTCTCAAAAATTTCTCGGCCTCTGACTAATCTATTACAAAAAGATATCCCTTTTGTCTTTGATGATGATTGTGTAGAAGCATTTGAAATACTTAAGAAAGCATTGATTTCTGCACCTATTGTTCAGCCACCCGATTGGAATTTACCCTTTGAAATTATGTGTGATGCTAGTGATTATGCTGTAGGTGCTGTACTAGGGCAAAGGGTTGATAAGAAACTAAATGTTATTCAATATGCTAGTAAAACTGTAGACAATGCCCAGAGAAATTATGCTACTACTGAAAAAGAATTTTTAGCAGTTGTTTTTGCCTGTGATAAGTTCAGACCTTATATTGTTGATTCTAAAGTAACTATTCACATTGATCATGCTGCTATTAAATACCTTATGGAAAAGAAAGATGCTAAACCTAGACTTATTAGATGGGTTCTCTTGCTACAACAATTTGATTTGCATATTATTGATAGAAAGGGAGTTGAGAACCCCGTTGCAGACAACTTGTCTAGGTTAGAGAATGTTCTTGATGACCCACTACCTATTGATGATAGCTTTCCTAATGAACAATTAGCTATCATAAATACTTCTCGTACTGCTCCATGGTATGCTGATTATGCTAATTACATTGTTGCTAAATTTATACCACCTAGTTTCACATACCAGCAAAAGAAAAAGTTTTTCTATGATTTAAGACATTACTTCTGGGATGACCCACACCTTTATAAAGAAGGAGTAGATGGTGTTATTAGACGTTGTGTACCTGAGCATGAACAGGAACAGATCCTACGCAAGTGTCACTTCGAGGCATATGGAGGACACCACGCTGGAGATAGAACTGCACATAAGGTATTGCAATCCGGTTTTTATTGGCCTACTCTCTTCAAGGATGATCATAAGTTTGTCTTATCTTGTGATGAATGTCAAAGAATTGGTAATATTAGTAGACGTCAGGAAATGCCTATGAATTATTCACTTGTTATTGAACCATTCGATATTTGGGGCTTTGATTACATGGGACCGTTTCCTTCCTCTAATGGGTATACACATATTTTAGTTGTTGTTGATTACGTTACTAAGTGGGTAGAAGCCATTCCAACTAGTAGTGCTGATCATAACACCTCTATTAAGATGCTTAAAGAAGTTATTTTTCCGAGGTTTGGAGTCCCTAGATATTTAATGACTGATGGTGGTTCACATTTTATTCATGGTGCCTTCCGTAAAATGCTTGCTAAGTATGATGTTAATCATAGAATTGCATCCCCTTATCACCCACAGTCTAATGGTCAAGTAGAATTGAGTAACAGAGAGCTCAAATTAATTTTGCAAAAGACTGTTAATAGATCAAGAAAGAATTGGTCCAAGAAACTTGATGATGCATTATGGGCCTATAGAACTGCATATAAAAATCCTATGGGTATGTCTCCGTATAAAATGGTTTATGGAAAAGCATGTCACTTACCTCTCGAACTAGAACATAAGGCATATTGGGCCATTAAAGAGCTCAACTATGATTTCAAACTTGCTGGTGAGAAGAGGCTTTTTGACATTAGCTCACTTGATGAATGGAGAACCCAGGCCTACGAGAATGCCAAACTGTTTAAAGAAAAAGTTAAAAGATGGCATGACAAAAGGATACAAAAGCGTGAGTTTAATGTAGGTGATTATGTGTTGCTATACAACTCTCGTTTAAGATTTTTTGTAGGAAAACTTCTCTCAAAATGGGGAGGTCCTTACGTTATCGAGGAGGTCTATCGTTCCGGTGCCATAAAAATCAACAACTTCGAAGGCACAAATCCAAAGGTGGTGAATGGTCAAAGAATCAAACATTATATCTCAGGTAATCCTATAAATGTTGAAACTAATATTATTGAAACCGTAACCCCGGAGGAATACATAAGAGACACTTTCCCGAATGTTTCAGACTCCGAAAAGGAATATGTACGTGGTACAGTAAGTAAACCGACTCCAAAACAGTTCTAATGACAATTTTTCTCCGTTTTGGAATATTTAGAAAAATAGGAAAATAAGAAGCAACCCGGGAAGGACACGAGGCTTCCACAAGGGTGGGAGGTGCACCCTACCCCCTGGGCGCGCCCCCTACCTCGTGGGCACCTCATGTGCTCTCTGGACTCCGTTTTCTTGCACGATACTTCTTTCGGTCGGTAAAAAATCATTATATAATCTCCCGAAGGTTTTGACCACCGTATCACGCAAATATCCTCTATTTTCGTTTCGAGCTATTTTTCTGACAAATCTAGATCACCATGACGTCTCCAAGCGCCCCCAAGGACAAGTTCTTCGAGAAGGTCATCAACCCCTACCTCGCGGAGGTGCTGCAACACCCTCAAACCATTGAGATGCGTGATGGGTTGCTGCACATCCGCGATGTTGAGGGACCAAGGAGGACCGGAAGCGTGGAGACGAGGCTTGAAGCAATGGAACAACAAGTTTTCAAGTGCCAGGGGATGGTGGAACGTGGACTCAACGCCAACCACATGATGATCGCAGAGTTCACCAACAACCAGAAGCTGAAAGCACAATTTACATCATCAACAACTCCATTATCATCACCTCCGAAGAAAGAGATATAATCACATGGGTATGGGCACTCCCCTTGGCAACCGCCAAGCTTGGGGGAGGTGCCCCGGTATCGTATCACCATCACACTCCTATCTTTACCGTTTTTCTTAGTTCGATCCTTTTAGTAATATCTTGATCTAGTAGAATAAAGTTTTTGGTATGATCTAGTTTTGAGTTTTTCTTTATGATCCCTTTATGTAATTGAGTCCGTGAGCTATATAATAAAGATTAGTGTTGAGTCAAGGGCTTGATTATCTTGCTTTGATCTAGAAAGAATAAAAAGAAACAAAGAGATCATATTGATCTTATGGAGAGTAATGACTTCACATATAAAGAGTATGACGATTAAAAATTGTTGAGAATTGACAAACATAGTTTTGGTCATCGTTGCAATTAATAGAAAGTAATAAAGAAAGAGAGGCTTCACATATAAATATACTATCTTGGACATCTTTTATGATTGTGAGCACTCATTTAAAATATGACATGCTAAAGAGTTGATGTTGGAGAAGGAAGACAACGTAATGGGTTATGTTTTCTTATATCTGAAATAAAGTATATTTTCATGGATCATCCAACATGTTGAGCTTGCCTTTCTCCCTCATGCTAGCCAAATTCTTTGCACCAAGTAGAGATACTATTTGTGCTTCTAAACACCCTTAAACCCAGTTTTGCCATAAGAGTCCACCATATCTACCTATGGATTGAGTAAGATCCTTCAAGTAAGTTGTCATCGGTGCAAGCAATAAAAATTGCTCTCTAAATATGTATGATTTATTAGTGTGGAGAAAATAAGATTTATACGATCTTGTGATGTGGAAGAAATAAAAGCGACGGACTGCATAATAAAGGTCCATATCACAAGTGGCAATATAAAGTGACGTTCTTTTGCATTAAGATTTCGTGCATCCAACCATGAAAGCGCATGACAACCTCTGCTTCCCTCTGCAAAGGGCCTATCTTTTACTTTTATCTCTTACCCTCATGCAAGAGTCATGGTGATCTTCACCTTTCCTTTTTACATTTTATCCTTTGGCAAGCACCTTGTGTTGGAAAGATCCTGATATATATATCCAATTGGATGTAACTTAGCATGAACTATTATTGTTGACATTACCCTTGAGGTAAAAGTTTGGGAGGCGAAACTATAAGCCCCTATCTTTCTCTGTGTCCGATTAAAACTCCGTAACCACAAGTACTGCGTGAGTGTTAGCAATTGTGAAAGACTAAATGATAGTTGAGTATGTAGACTTGCTGAAAAGCTCTTACATAGACTCTTTCCGATGTTATGATAAATTGCAATTGCTTCAATGACTGAGATTATAGTTTGCTGGTTCTCAATGAAGTTTCTGATTCATACTTTACATTGTGAATAGATTATTACTTGAGCATAAGAAATCATATGACAATATATATATATATATATATGTTGCTGTTTTAAGAATGATCATGATGCCCTCATGTCCGTATTTTATTTTATCGACACCTCTACCTCTAAACATGTGGACATATTTATCGTTATCGGCTTCCGCTTGAGGACAAGCGAGGTCTAAGCTTGGGGGAGTTGATACGTCCATTTTGCATCATGCTTTTATATCGTTATTTATTGCATTATGGGCTGTTATTACACATTATGTCACAATACTTATGCCTATTCTCTCTTATTTTACAAGGTTTACATAAAGAGGGAGAATGCCGGCAGCTAGAATTCTGGGCTAGAAAAGGAGCAAATATTAGAGACCTATTCTGCACAACTCCAAAAGTCCTGAAACTCCACGGAAGTCATTTTTGGAAATAATAAAAAATACTGAGCGAAGAAAATACCAGAGGGGGCCCACACCCTGGCCACGAGGGTGGGGGGCGCGCCCTACCCCCCTGGGCACACCCCTGCCTCGTGGGCCCCCTGGCAGGCCTCCGGTGCCCATCTTCTGCTATATGAAATCTTTCGTCCGATAAAAAAATCATAAGCAAGCTTTCGGGAAGAAACTCCGCCGCCACGAGGCGGAACCAATCTAGAGCTTCGGCAGAGCTGTTCTGCCGGGGAAACTTCCCTTCGGGAGGGGGAAATCATCGCCAACGTCATCACCAACGCTCCTCTCATCGGGAGGGGGGCAATCTCCATCAACATCTTCACCAGCACCATCTCCTCTCAAACCCTAGTTCATCTCTTGTATCCAATCTTTGTCCCAAAGCCTCAGATTGGTACCTGTAGGTTGCTAGTAGTGTTGATTACTCCTTGTAGTTGATGCTAGTTGGTTTATTTGGTGGAAGATTATATGTTCAGATCCATTATGCATATTAATACCCCTCTGATTATGAACATGAATATGATTTGTGAGTAGTTACGTTTTTCCTGAGGACATGGGAGAAGTATTGCTATTAGTAGTCATGTGAATTTGGTATTCGTTCGATATTTTGATGAGATGTATGTAGTCTCTCCTCTAGTGGTGTTATGTGAACGTCGACTACATGACACTTCACCATTGTTTGGGCCTAGAGGAAGGCATTGGGAAGTAATAAGTAGATGATGGGTTGCTAGAGTGACAGAAGCTTAAACCCTAGTTTATGCGTTGCTTCGTAAGGGGCTGATTTGGATCCATATGTTTCATGCTATGGTTAGGTTTACCTTAATACTTCTTTTGTAGTTGCGGATGCTTGCAATAGGAGTTAATCAAAAGTGGGATGCTTGTCCAAGTAAGGACAGCACCCAAGCACTGGTCCACCCACATATCAAATTATCGAAGTACCGAACGCGAATCATATGAACGTGATGAAAACTAGCTCGACGATAATTCCCATGTGTCCTCGGGAGCGCTTTTCTCTATATAAGAGTTTGTCCAGGCTTGTCGTTTGCTACAAAAAGGATTGGGCCATCTTGCTGCACTTTATTTACACTTGTTATTCGTTACCCGTTACAAATTACCTTATCACAAAACTATCTGTTACCGATAATTTCAGTGCTTGCAGAGAATACCTTGCTGAAAACCGCTTATCATTTCCTTCTGCTCCTTGTTGGGTTCGACACTCTTACTTATCGAAAGGACTACGATAGATCCCCTATACTTGTGGGTCATCAAGGTATACTTCACAAAAGACTTGAAAATTGCAGATGTTGGAGACTGAATTGGGTCCGATGTCTTGAGGGTGAAGCTCATAGAAGTTCAGAACGTCACGGAAGAACTTTGAGCCATGTGGAGAAAATCCTCTGAGCATGTGACCAGAAAAAACTATAACTTCTCCTTCCTTCGATTGAGGAGGAACCTCAGCTCCCGGAACCCGCCAGTGGATGGCATCCTTAGATGGCAAGATGCCCATGTCAACAAATTCTTGGTGAGACCGCTCCGTAACATTGGAAACAACCCAGTCGCAGGAGGTGATGGTCTTAGTCATTTTTGTCAAGTAAAAGCCTAGAAAGGAAATCTTGGCGGTTCAATTTTGTGAATGATGAGCCGCCCAAGGGCTGAACAAAGTAAAGTTATTATGCTGAATTGGTTATGTGCAAGGATTAGTAAGCCGCTTAAAGGTTGAAGAAAATAAAATGGCATGATTAAACTGGCAAGGTACAAGCCGGATAATGTTAAGCTTGGAAAAGTATTGGCGGTTTAAACAACTAATCAGGTAAGCCGACTGGTATTTGGCGGGTTATAAAGTATTATTTGAGCCGCCTATACAATAGTGGTCAAGCAGACGATTACAGATCTGGGAATTGAATAAAATTTCACTCGGTGCTAGACAAACAAGTTTCACGAATTCTGCCTATAAGTTCGGATCTATGACCGTTGGAGAAACAGGAGAAAATTACTAGCCCTATAACAGTGGAAGAACTACAATGCGGGGAGTGAATCTCAGCAGCATGAAGTAGATCCATATTTGATAGCAGATATAAAAGATGAGTAAGGCGTGACTTTAGCATCACGTTTTAGTTCGACTAAGATGGCGTGGTCGATGAACTACAGGCGAGGGTGATGAACACTGATGAACACCGAAGAACTGCAGAAACCCTAATGCAGATTGGAGGAAAAAGGAGATGAGTACCTGGACATGTTGATGAACAGCAGAGGGGCGCCGCCATTTTCTGGTCGAGGTCAGGTTGATGCAGCGGCCAAGGTGGACGCAGTCGACGGGGGCGGCGGAGCTCCGGAGGCGTCAGTCGCCGCGAGGAAGAAGATGAGGCAGAGGCAGGGGTAAAAAGTGAAAAAGGAGGGGCCCCTATCCCTATTTATAAGGAGGTGAAAAGATGGCATGCATGGAAATCGAGGAGGCAAAATGATTATGTTAACAATGCGGGCGCCTTGATTCTCGGAAAGCCCATTAAGATAAAGATCCGTTGAGATATCCTGGGTCTCGTGCAAAATTAATGCGCATGAGATCATGGCGGGTTACAATGATTCTACTTATGTGACGTCATGGCAGGTTATAGCGTTCTGAGGAAGATCCTGCACTAGTGCATTCTGCTAAGTAAACAGTGAGGATTGATATGAACAAGTTCAAATCAACCTGGGGCCTAATGTTGGGGATATAGCTTCAAGGTGTGACCCGCCCAGGAGGGGCCGGGTTACACCGTTGGCGGTTTAACAAGAAGGAGGCCCAAGGAGAAGTATGAAGACGGCGGCTCTTGGAGGCAGGCCTGGTGAAGGCCCAAGGCCTGGGCCTGTGAACCGCCATATGAAGACTTGCCCTGTAAGACATGATTAGTTAGAAACTGAGCCGGTCACATTGTGTGAGCCAGCCGGGGCTCTGTAAGCCTCAGGGTATCTACCTGTGTATATAAAGGTGAGACCCGACGGTGGGTTAACTCAAGAAACAAGCAATCAAGAACTAGGTCAAGCATATTCGCTCCCTTGTAATCGAAACTCAAGTAATACAACTAGAAGTAGGACGTAGGTTTTTACCTCGTTGTGAGGGGCCGAACCTGGGCAAACTCTCTGTGTCCTTTGTCCCGCTCAAACCCTTCAAGCTAACCTAGCAGCTATGTCTCCACACCTAAGTCCTTCCACTAGGGCATCTTCCGTGACAAATCCACGACAATGACCATATTCGGGACACATGCCTACACTATATTGATGAATTGGAGCTAGTTCTATGTCACCCTAGGTTATAACTGTTGCATGATGAATGCCATCCGACATAATTATACATCATTGATCCATTGCCTACGAGCTCGTTTCATATTGATCTTTGCTAAGTTACTTTTCCGTTGTCACTGTTACGATTGCTACAAAACTGCTACTGTTACTTTTGCCACTGTTAACGTTACTTCCATACTACTTTGCTACTAAATACTTTGCTGCAGATATTAAGTCTTTCAGGTGTGGTTGAATTAACAACTCAGCTGCTAATAGTTCAGAATATTGTTTGGCTCCCCTTGTGTCGAATCAATAAATTTAGGTTGAATACTCTACCCTTGAAAATGGTTGCGATCCCCTATACTTGTGGGTTATCAGGCGCTCAACACGAACTCGACGAGCGTCGGCCATGAGAACGGCAGAACAACGACAAAACGACCGACGAAAGAGAGGCTTCGACACGCCCCTACCTGGCGCGCCAAATGTCAAATTCAGGGCTCCGCAGACCCAAGAAAGGTTCGAACTCAGGGGCGTGTGCGAAGAACTCAACCTCTCCAGCCAACGAATCCATCGCTCTCACGACCTAGCTCAATGAACGGAAAAGGAATGAGACACGGCAGTTTACCCAGGTTCGGGCCACCTGGCGGTGTAAGACCCTACTCCTGCTTTGGGGTGGATTAGCCTCGCGAGGGGCCGAGGATAAACTAGTACAGAGGAAGAACAACCTCAGGAGGTATGTTCCTGTGTGGGTGCGAGCTAGTGAGGGTTCGGATTCCGGATCCTCTCCTACGGTGATGGCTAAGCTATATTTATAGTGGCCTCGGTCCTCTTCCTCCAAAACGAAGGCGGGAAGGGATCCCACAATGGCCAAGTTTGAAGGGAGACAAGTAGTACATCTTATCCTGACGAAAGGTGGTCTTCGCCTGCAAAGCTTCTGGTCGCGACGCCGTGGTGGGCTTGGTGATGACATCCGTCCTGCCGTCCTGGCGGTCTTGGTCTCGTTGCACGGGAATGGAAACCTTTGGTTGATTCTTCGGGACCCCGCGCCTACGCTTGCCTCCTTAGCACCAAAGAGGAAACCTGCTGCTCGGCGCCCACTGACGCCCGCCTGGCCTTGGTCGTCATGGCTTGTGTCACCTCAACCTCATGAGGTGAGCGCCTGCATAGGAATCTCCGCTCCTCGGGAGCCAGCCTGGGAAGGCTGCTCCCTCCGAAGGACTTGGTGTCGTCCGCCTCACGAGGCGTGGCCCCTCGCGAGGGTCTTTCCTTGTCGATGCTAAAGATGGGCCGTACTAGGCCGTCGATGGAGTCACGTCGTGGGCCGCAGGCAGGCAAGTCTGGGTACACTGATTTCCAGAACACCGACAACACGTGCGTAGGAGTATGTACTCCTGGGAGTACTAACCCATTTTCCTATATATATACACACACACACACACATAAACACTATTCTGATCACGGGATCAGAATATTATTCTGATCACAACATAAACTTCCTGAGTTACACGCCTGAACTTCCCTCTATAGGAACCCGACCTTCGGGCTATCTTCTCAACCATGTCTCCCCGCGTGAATTTTTTTGGTCGGTTATGTTCTATGTGATATAAGTATAATCTACAAACAATTTTTAGCAACTAAATGCCCGTTCTAAATAGGAATCTCGCTCATTGGCGGATTTGTTCTCGGGTCGTGATGAAGCATGTCTTTGTTCCAATTTTACTGCCTGAGTTGTTCGACCTGAACTTCCCCTAGTGTTAGGTTGAACTTCCACAAATATTGCCCAAATAGGGCTTGCGATATACCGTTGGAAAGCTATGGACACGAGTATCATGACCCAAGTTAAATTTTTGGCAAAATGTAAGCGGTTTAAGAGCAGTTTTGAAAACAGTTTTTTCTTCATACAAAAAACGTGAATCGTATTTTCGATCGCATTTCAAAACTGTTTATCGGAATGAGGCAAATAATATGGCGTTGGAAAGCTGCTGCAAAACCGCTCCTTCCACATGTTGAAAGTTTTCACTAATTCCCTACGGTTAAAGAGTAATTTGGAAAATTCCGAACAGCCGAGTTTGTATTTTCAATGTAATTTCTAAACGGCTAATCCAATTGAGGCAAATGATATGGCTTTGGAAAGCTTATGAAAATGCGCTACTTTTTCGTTTTAAAGTTTTTTCTAACTTTGAATGGTTTAAAAGTAATTTAGAAAACGGTCCAAATTGCACCGAGTTCGTATTTACGAGCTAATTATTTAACCGTACGTCCGAATGTAGCAAATGATATGGCGTTAGAAAGCTTGAGGAAATGCGAAACTATTTGGTATATATTGTTTCTCCCAATTCCTTACTGTTTTAAATCAATTTTGAAAATGGCTAAAAACATATTTTCGCCGTAATTTTCTACAAACTTTATCGGAATGGGGCAAATAATATACCGTTGAAAAGCTAAGGAAAATGCGTAACTTTTTCATGTTGATGGCTTTCTCTGATTCCTAGCCGTTTTCAAGTAATTTCAAAAATGGCGAGATCATTCGTTATGCGTTTATCGCGAAACAGATTCTTCGAAAATGCACCGCGTGAAGAACCTGAACTTCTCGGCATGTCTACTTGAACTTAACTCTGTTTTTCATGTGCTTTTTTTTGCCCGTAGCTCTCCATCCACTCACCGGAATTGATTAAGTAATATACCGGTGGAAAGATGGTGTAAACATGCAACTTTCCCGTGTTGATCGTTTTTTCATACTCGCGACGATTTTAAAAGTTTTTCATCTCAAATTCATTCACTATAGTAGTCGAACTTCCTGCTATTTTCACGTTGAACTTCTGTGACGTATTTTCGTTTGTAACTTCCTCATCCATTTGTCAGTGTTACACAAATGATATTCCTTTTGTACAAACCTCTCTCACAATATATTTTTTAACTTTCTTCGACCGAGGACTTGAACTTATAACAACAACAAAATTGGACCTTGCCTTTTTATTCATTTTTCTCATATTAAACACACGCCATGTCGTACATGAACTTTTTCCATTTTTATAGTCTGGTTTTTTATTTTCTTTTTGGAATCAAATTTCTCCCAAATAATAACCGAACTTCTTTATGGATTGAGGGAATATTTTGAAACACAAAAAAATAACAATTTCTTCTTTGTGTTTTCGAACATGGAAATACAAGGTGAACCTCTCTCACAAGAATTTTCGAACTTCCTCGGAAAGAGCACTTGAACATATTTCAATAAACCTTTTAAGCTTTTATTTTTCTATACTTTTATTCTCACCTGAAAATGCATTCCTTGCAGTACTTGAACTTCTCGTTGTTTCAGTATGAACTTCTTTCAACAGATAAGAATTTTTTGAATACATAAAAGCATGTTTTAAATGGTATACATGAAAATTTTAAACCGTTCATCAAAATGTCGCACATAATATACCAGTGGAAAGCTTATGAATAGTAGCAAGTTTTTCATGTAGACATGTGTTACAAATTCGTTGCCGTTTGAGAGCAGTTTTTAAAATGGCAAAACAACGTTGTTTTTTGCCTTTTAAAACATGTAAATGAACGACGGACGTCTCGTAAATATAATTTTTGAACCGTGCAGGGTGGAGCACGTGAACTTCTTGCAACAAACCTTTAGGCTTTTAGTTTTGTATTCTTTTATTCTCTTCTGAAACGCATTCCGTGTAGTAGTTGAACTTCCCGCCGTTTTCGACTTGAACTTCCGTCACGTTTTTTTGTTCGTAATTCCGCACATATACATCGGAATTGCACAAATAATATACCTTTGCAAATCTACTCTGAAAAGATATAACTTTTTCTAATACGGTTAAGCTTTTGTTTCGAACAACATGCACCATTTTGTTTATTTCTCTGCCTTTTAAGTTGTAAGACTTGGAGTCCTATTTTAATAAAGGGTTGTGGGGCTTTTGCCTCACAGTATTCAGTCAAAAAAAAACATGCACCATTTTGTTTAACCTTTTTTGGAATAAGAATATTTATACACCTTGAAAAGTTGTTGAATATGAGGATTTTTTTAATGTATAGCATTTTTATTTTAAATTTGTAATGGATTGAGAGAATTATTTTAATTCACAAAAACAACATTTTTTGTGCGTTTTTGCACATGTAAATACATGGTGAGCCTTTCTCACAAGTATATTAGAACTTCCCCTGGCCAAGCACTTGAACTTGTCGCAACATTTTTTTAGAGTTTACCTTTTATTTATTTATTTTTCTCATATGAAAACACACACCATGAAGTACGTGAACTTCTGGGAGTTATACATTTGAACTTCTCTCTGTTTCTCTTTAGTAACGGAAAAAATCCAAGTTTTTTTTATAGAAATCGAACCGCTCTAACTTTTTTATTTGAACTTCTTTTTGTGTTTTTTAAAAACATGAAAATTGAAGTTTTGTTAGAAACATCGAACTTCTTCATTGTTTAAAATTGAATTTATTGGTTTTATTCTTTAGTAACTGGAAAAATCTGATTTTTCAAATAAATATCAAACTGCTTCGCTTTTTCCAATTGAACTTCTTGGTTTTATTCTCTAGTAACATAAAAACTTGACTTTTTTTATATACATTGAACTACTCCGTTCTTCGAAATTGAACTTCTTGGTTTCAATCTTTTAGCATTGGGGAAAATCTGAGTTTTATAAACATCAAAGAGCTTCATTTTTTTTGGACTTCTTGGTGTTATTCATTGGCAATGAGAAAAGTCCTAGCTATGTAATAAATATCAAAACACATTTCATATAGTAGTTGAACTGCTCGCTGTTTTCACTTTGAACTTCTGTCACGTTTTTTTGTTTGTAATTCCTCACCCGTTCGTTGAAGTTGCACAATGATATACCTTTAGAAACTTGTTGAAAAGATGCCACTTTTTCTAATACGGTTAAACTTTTGTTTCGTATAACATACACCAATTTGTTTTAACCGTTTATTTTGGAATATAGCAAACGGTCTACCCTCAAAAAGTTGTTGAATAGGAGGAACTTTCTTTCATGTAGAATTTCCCCGGTCACATCACTTGAACTTCTAACAACAAAATTTCTAGACTTTGCCATTTTATTATTTTTATTAAACACACATCATTCAGTACGTGAACTTCTAATTGGTATCACTTTAACTTCTTATTTTTTCTAAAAAAACTTGATAGATCCAATCTTTGAACTGCTCTCATTTAAAAAATTGAACTTCCTGGCTTTTACTCTTTAGGTGTGGGATAAATATATTTTATATAAACTTCAAATTTTTCTACTAATTTAACTTGAACTTCTTTGTTTTTGCTCTCCCGAGCACAAAACGGAGAATAGCAAGCACAAATTTGTTTAGATAAAAATATGAGTTTTTTATAAACTTCGAACTTCTCTATTATTTTAATTTGAACTTCCCTATTTTTCTTTTAGAGAAAAATATGGTTTTCAAATAGGCATCAAACAATTTCTTTAATATTGAAGTCCATACTTTTATTTTTCCTAGAATTGGAAAGAATTTTGAGTTTTCCATATACATTGAACTAACCCATCATTTTAATTTTCAGTTTTATTCTATTAGTAACGATGAAAATCTAAGTTTTTTATAAACATCATAACTCCTCCATTATTTTTAATTTGAACTTCCTTGTTTTATTCTTTTTAATAACAGGGAAAATCCTAATTTTGTAAATAAACCCCAAACCACTCTGTTCTTTAAAATTAAACTTGTTGTTTTTTGAGAAATGGAAAATCCATTTTTTATAAACACTGTACTGCTCTATTTTTTATATTTGAACTTCTTAGGGTTTATTTTATTTGAAAATTTGGCACAAAGGTATACATTGTCAACTACTAGCAGATACACATGACACTTAAATTAAGAACAATTGAAGCCTCAAATGATCATTTAAGTACATGATAAATTCCAAAATAAGCAACCCTTTTTCAAATGCATCATAGTAGATCAGATTTAGCTTCTTTGAAAATTGACATTTCTTTTTCTTTTTTTGACATCATGCTTTGTGGAAAACAATCTTCCAGTTTGCGAGCAGTCTTAAAAATGGCAACAATAGATTAAAAAAATTATACATCAAGAGCACAAAATGTAGAAGAAACTTCTCGAATTCTCTCCACGGATGTCAAGTCAATTTTTTCGTGAGCCAAATACATAAACAATCGAAGAAGAAAAAGGCATACTTTTGTATAAAAAAGACATGTTGTATCTCTCATTCCTCACCACACTCTGAATGAGAAAAGGTACAAGAACACATTTTTTGGATGGTTGGTGCTCCCTTGAGCTTGGGGAAATAACTACAGAGAACCAAAATTGATTTTTTTATGTTGGTGCTTCAGGCGAACGAAACCACCTGCTCCTTGAATTACTTCATCAGTAGGATAACACAGCGGACATCGACGGGCGTCTGTGCTCATCTTTTTTCTTGTTTTTGGTGAAGTTAGTTTTTTGGCCTGCAGATTTGTAGTAGCATTGCAGGGCAAGCATAAAACAACCATCTTTGTTGAAATAAAATGGGTGAAAAATGACAGAGTGTATGAAATCAGAAGTACGAGGCCGAAACCTTCCTCATCTGAGCATGGCAGGAGTGGGATTTCGAGGGCCCTGTAGTTGTGAACCTCCACGGGCCGCGTACTTGAACGGCCGGAGGAGGCGTCGATGAACGCCATGGTGCGGCAGTGAAGCTGCACCGGTAGGAGTCTGCGCGGTGGTGAGGGAGCCTCTGCCTGGCAGCATCATCAGGATGGGCTCTCTGATACACCACTGTTGACAAAACCAAAGCCGATTGTGGTGACCAGGTAGACCACTGCAAGAAGGTAGGATGGGCTCTCCGATACACCACTGTTGACAAAACCAAAGCCAAACAACGAGCCATTAGAGAGCAGAAATATTCCATTGGTTATCAAATATATTTCTGAATACTGCCGCTGCATGTTATCCAGAGGTTGGGTAAGACAAGTATCCACAGCATAATGAAGCGTGGCATATGCACCGTGCATTCATGTGTATAAAAGGTGAGCCCTTCAAGTTGGAAATCTTCAGAAACCATCCATTCATTGACGTCCTCTGAAATGTTCACAAGACAATTAGAATATCAGTTGGTAGAGGAAATATTGGTTTCACACGCAAGAGAGCAAAAATAGATATTGATGGGAGAACGGGCACGCGGGAGCGTAGATGGGCAGCAACGCTCCGACCTGTCGAATACAGCCTGAAGGAGTAACCTCCCGCTGCCATCCATCTGTAGATGCAGGTCGAGACCTCCTCTAGCTGCAGGCCGAGGACTCCTCCTTCTGCAAGTGGTGGCCAGGTGGCTCGATGGACGGCGACGGCGACGGGGTGCGCCGGTGGGGAGCATGGAGCACTGATCGGAGGTGAAACCTTCAAGAGAAAAGCCGATTAGTGCTCTCGTCGGCCACAAATGTCTCTATCTCTCTCCATGAAACACAAGGCTTGATACAAGTACACAAAAACAATTAACTCTCCACGGCGTTGATGCATTTTTGGAAATATAAACTTGGAAGAAAACTGTGAAACTGAAACCAACTAACCAAAACATCATTTTTTTGCACCTACACATATAGCTGAACTTCAGACACTGGCTACGAGCACTAGCTACCCGAGCCGTCGTCGAAGTCGAGAGAGAACAGAGGTGACTGGGCATGGCGAGTGCACCGGTGGTTGCCGTCAGTTGCCATCGATCTCACTCGTCTGTGGTCATCAAAACCCACGCGGTGTAGGGACGGACGGATCCCGCAGCCAAAATCCCAGCAGAGCCCAACCGGTGCGTGAGGAATTAAGAAGGGAGGAGGGAGACGACAGCAGGGGAGGGTCGCCGGTGAGGAGAACAATGCCAGTGGAGGGTCGCCGTGGCGAACCTTTCGGGGTGGGGATGGAAGCACGGGAGCCTGAGGAGAAGCTGAGGTTGAGGTAGACAGGGACCACGGCGGCGATTGGTAGAGGAAGCGGCCCCGGCGAAGGTTGGGAGAGGAGGCGGGGGGTGTACTGGCGCGTCGTGGCAGAGGAGATCCAGGGGCGACGGCTGTCAGCGGTGCGGGGCCCTGGGCATCGCTCTGGGGCAGCGTTGTTGCCTGGGCGGCAAAGCTCGGGGGGCTGGTGAGAGTAGGGGATGGGGGCGCGGGCCCTGGGCGACGCTCCAGAGTAGTGTCCCGTCGGCGGGCGGTGGCGCTCGGGAGCAGGGGCCTGGCGGCAGGGGGCGGTGCTCGGGAACAGTGTGGCGGGGGTGTGGAGGCGACAGAGGTGGTTGGGGCGGAGGGCGCGCGGCGCGGTCTGGCGTGGAGCTGGCCGGCGCGTGGTGGCGGCGCATCCGGGGCGTCGCCGGTGGTTAGGGACGGCGGCGGCGATTGGGAGCAGGGTGGGGGCGCCGCGTGCGGTTGGGGGTAGGGAGGGCGGAGGGGGCCGACGGCGCGTTAGAATCGGGAGGTTGGGGAGAGCTCGTAGGTGAGGTTTCTTTTTCTTCTTTTTTCTATCGGTTCGGGGGAGTTCGGGAACACCTCGTCGCTTCTTACAGGTCTGATTGTGATCCAAATAGTTATTCTAATTCCAAAATTAGAATAGTGCTGTCATATATATAATCCATCTTATTATTCGGTGGTAGTTATCCCACATGTCTCATATATTACCCATGTATATTATATACTATTTTATTATTTTAAATATGTTCATATACTATATCTAAGATATTTCAAAACAAGTTATATGAAAAAAATGCACATGAGTCCATAGTTTTTATTATATTTGTGAAATACGTACATATTTGTACGTAAAAAAACATACTCAAAATATGATACATACTAACTAAAAGTTAGTATATATACTACCTAATTATTGTTATATACTACATACTACATGTATATACTCCCGATTTCAACAGATACTACATACAACATACAAAACTGAAGTGGTGGTAACTACCACTGCTTGTATATATATATATACTATCATCGTTGTCCTAGGCTGTGTTTGTCATATATATATATATATATATATATATATATATATATATATACCATCACTTTAGTTTTGTATGTTGTATGTAGTATCTATAATATTAGAGAGTACGGGTCAGTTTGATTGCTGTCCTGGGCTGCATGCCTGGACAAAAACGCTGCCTGGCCAGGCACATCGAATACAAATTTCCTGGCCTGGTCAGGCTCCCTAGACTAGTATGCGTTTGGATCATGTTCTGGGCCTGGGAAATATTTATGGATTAAAATATTTAGAAGTAGACGGTGTCAGCCCATAACCCATGTCAAAAGCGCTCGGATTAGCTCCAGGCTAACACCGAACATCACCCAGGCTATCGAAAACGGATGCCTGGCAGGCTAATCACCTGCCTGCGTGATCTAGGCCAGGCTTGGACTACTTCTTTCAGGGCTTCAACCAAACAAACACAGTTAGATCTCAGGCAAGCTTCAGGCGAGGCATCACAGACCGAGGAAGCGAACCAAACACGCTCTACGTGCACGTAATATGTAGTATATAAGAATGTTTAGATAGTATATATACTACTTTTTAGGTAATATGCATCGTATTTTGAGTATGCTTTTTTTACGTACAAATATATACGTATTTCACTAATATAATAAAAACCATGGGTCAACTTGTAATTTTTTCATGTAACTCACTTAGGAATATGTTATATATAATATATGAACATATTTATAATGATAAAGTAGTATATATAATACAATATGGTAGCATATGAGATATGTGGGGTAACTACCATTGGGTGGTAAGATGAATTTTTCATATATATATATATATACACACACACACATCTGGGCTATTCTGTTTCACATAACAAAATATTATTCTGTTACCCTACTTGAATTGATGGTTTAGGCGGTTGTACTAATGATTTTCATCTCGTTGAACTGATCGTCTTTTCGTCCGAATGGGGCGTGTAATATATTGTTGGAAAGCTCTTGACATCTACATTACAAGTATATAGGATTTTTTTTTTGTAAAATCATCATGGTTTAAGAGCAGTTTTGAAAAAACCGTTTTTTCAAAACCGAAAACGTGAATTGTATTTCAGACTTAATTTTCAAACGGTTTGTCGGAATTGAGCAAATAAGATGACATTGAAAAGCTGGTGAAAATCCGCTTCTTCAATTTATCTATTGTTTTTTCAAATTCTATACAATTTAAAAGTAATTTAAAAAACGGTGAAATTCTGGGCGAAACGTATTTTCGCTTTTTTTGCAAATGGTTTGTCGGATTGACGCAAGTGATACGGCGTTGGAAAGCTATGGAAATGCGCAACTTTTTTGTATAGAAATGTTTTTCTAATGCTTTACGGTTTAAACTCGAATTAGAATACGGTCAAATTTGATTTCGAACGCGATTTTTTTAAAAGTTTGTCGAAATGGGGTAAATAATATACCGTTGGAAAGATATCGAAGATGCAAAACTTAGTCATGTTGAATATTTTCTCAAATTCGCAACCATTGGAGAGTAATTTTGAATATGGTGAGATTCATCGTGTTGTTTTTCCGGTCAAAAAACAGAGTACTCGATCTTTTTGTGTGTTTGTGCTGAGGTATTTTTCACAGTAGTTTTGAATGGTTCTGGAGAGAGTACTTGAACGGATATCTATATGGTACTGTACTGAGCGTGTTTTCACATACTAGACTTTACTGTGTATTTTCGGTATAATTTTCCTCGTATTCTCAATGGTATCATCATGCCCGAACTTGCATAGTTTATACTGTTGAACTGAATGATTTTTTAATAAAACAAAAATGTTTTGTGTTTTCTTTTGAACTCAACATTGTTTTGCGATGGTATTCTGGACTTCTCTCATTTTGAATGGTTCCGAAAAAAGAGTACTTAAACGGATATCTGTATGGTTTTGTACTGAGCGTGTTTTCATATACTGAACGTGTTTTGTGACGATATTCTGAACTTCTCTCATTTTGAACTCAGCTCCTTGAGCGACCGGCCACAAAACAAGAAGTTAAGTCGTACTGTTCAGCAGGAGGTCCTCGACCCCGACCGCGTATGTACTTAGTATGACGATGTATTTGTACTGCCCAAAAACATACACGGAAGCGCAAAGTAAACATTTAAGTACATTGGCGGTCACCGGGATAGTCACAAGCACAAAAACTTTTTCTTTGATTTGTTAACGAACTGATGATATAAACACATAGTGAACTGCTACATTTAGTGTATGTTTTCTTGTACAAGTCATATACTGAAGCAGGGATCTGGCTCCCCTGATTTGTAGAAACGATGTCAGGGGCTTAATTTAACTCCTCTATCCACAATCCAGTAGCATCGAACGTCCCTGCTTCCCTGTAGTATTCTACTAGGTAGTTGCATCCACTGCTCTGCATTCTGTACTAGCTGCTGTGGATGTACTACCTGAATGAAAACTTCAGTTTAAAAGAGGACGAAGCTGCCACCTGAAATAAAGCTTCAAAGAAAAAGAATGAGGCACAGAGACTTATGCTACTGATACTTGAGAGAAAAAAAGAGAGCATAGCTTTTACTAATTTTTGGCACTAAACGAAGCCGGTATTGTGTAAACAAATATGCATGCTACTCACAGTATGGAAGGCTCAAACACAATTAAACAACTCCGATGAGAGATGAAACAACTAGTACTTCACCGGACTGAATATGATCTAAAATTTTGACACTAAAAACAAAGTCTCCAGCATTTTTAAAAAAAGTCGGTGCAATGAAGACACAAGCGGCATTTTCTGAACGAAGCAACCTAAGAAATGAAATACTACAAGAGCTCCAACATCAGTATTTGAGAACTCATGGTGCCAATATATATCTTCGGCCAAATATGTCTTCAATAGTTTGAATTCTTGATTGTTGACAAAGTTAATTAGCATACAACTTCAGTGCTAGAAATGTTTCAAAACACAAAAGAGAAGGAGTGCCGTCAGTAGGTCCCTGTAACTTCTGAAGATTCTATTTTCTTCAATTTTACAGATCATTTCAAGGTGCTCAAACCCACTGGATAACTAGAACTAAATCAAGTCATTTTAGCCTGAATTGCAACACTTTGTTGAGTCGAATAAGCATAGCACACATGACAAGAAACTCGCTTATGCTAACGTCTCCCTTCAATTATTTACCAACTATAGTAAGATGGCATGGACAATCTTAATAAGCATAACAAGATAGCATGGACAATGAGACCAGACTTGCAACAAGAAATTATTCATTTATTAACTCATCAAGTTTCTAGAAACTATTAGCAAGATACAAACAGTACTATCTTTGTGATATATGATGGCAAAGAAAATTAGTACTAAGACAGAAAGAAGCCCGCTGAAGCTCAGTTAGATACGGAGGAGTAGTATCTTAGAAGCATGAAAATGAAGCACTATTCGGTTACTCAAATAACAAGGGGAATACATCAGATAGCTGAAGTAAAAATAAGAGTTGACTTAACTAAACTAAAAATAAGAATTGAACTGAACTAAAACTGGAAATTGAACTGAACAAAAAATAGAAATTGAACTGAAGCAATAAACTCAACCGAGACTACTATGAACTTATATATTTCGTTTGCACAGTGAATTACAAATCGCATTTGAACCACTGAGCTTTTGCACAGTGAAGTTATATTTTTTTATAGCGAGCTACACTAGAATTGAAAATGTTTTGGATCCAAAGAGACACAAAACGAGGAATATTCAACTTGTTTTTATACCATTTTGATCATTTGAACTGATAGCAATAGAAAGTAAGCAATAAGTACAAGATGAATCTTTCTGGCTGCTTATTGGGGACAATTATTAAGGTAAAGGTGTTTATCACATCTATGTGTTCAATATTTTTTTTTGCAGTTCAGAATGTACAAACTATTTAAATAATTGCTGAAAATAAATGACAGAATAATAATGTAGCTACCTGCTAGCCATCATAAAAACTAGAAAAGGCATTTAGTTTAACTTTGTGCTAGTCGAGTTTTCAGAACTTTTTGAGCCACCATTTTTTTGCAAATAGTACCTCTTCCTGTGCTTCTCTCCTTTTTCATCCCTGAATATGATTGAGCTTCTTGTGAGAGTGTCGTTGACGCACGCAGAGGACTACCATCAGCGCTCAACTTGGATGGCTGCCAGCAACTGTTGTGGACGGGCCGGTGGTGGTGTGGCCCAACCAGAGGAGGTCGGTGGCTGTGCGACACGTTGCCCAGACGACACATAAGAATTGAACTGAATGGATTTTAGATATTGAACTGAACCGAAAGAAGAAACTGGACATCATACACGCATTTCTACATCAGGATTGATATAGTGTCCACATGAACTTACCTGAAGTTCAGAGATCAAGTGTAAGACATCATTTTGAAGAAGCGGCGCTGGTGGTCGGGAGATCAAGAAGAAGCACTGACTGGCTGCAAAAAATAAAAAGATAAGAACAAAGTCAAGCACCATGGTCTGCGTACAAGCAGATGGAAGAAAATTTCCAAGGAGTGGTGGCCGCCAGAGACATCATTTTTCAGTTAAAACAATGTATCTCTGTAGATAGCAGGAACAGAAGCTCTTTTAGATAACTCAATCATATATATATGAGATGGAAGAGTAAAGCAACAGGAGAATGCAATGCGAGTTTGTAAATC
This sequence comes from Triticum aestivum, assembly GCF_018294505.1. NCBI lineage: Eukaryota > Viridiplantae > Streptophyta > Magnoliopsida > Poales > Poaceae > Triticum > Triticum aestivum. The sequence goes on along the minus strand of NC_057808.1, from coordinate 180,254,024 downwards.
ATGTAAAGAAAGAACAACTTGATTTTCCAAAAACCGTAGTATCCAACTAGTTCTCCACATAAAGCTCAAACAGGCCCTGCATGCTCAGCTAATTAACCACACACGTGACTGTTCTTTTGCACTACACCATACTGCACATTCACATTGGCCATGTATAAACGATTTTCTTTTAGGAATAACATCAAAAACAACAGAAAACTTAGCTTGGGAGATGGAGGAACATGAACGGGTCTGCTTCTCACCGCCGCAGCTGCAGAACATATTGATTTTCAGTAGAAGAAAAAGAATTGATCTATATGTGATCCATCACAAAACAAAGCATGCATGCATACATATATCACAAGTTCAGAACATCACAGCTCACAAGCACATCCTCTACGCTTTGGACCGTGGGAATTGTTGCAGTCCCAACACTCTGTACGTGGCCATAGTGATGCCTCCGCTTCATGTCACACAGGTGCGCGCACGGTGTTCGTCTCGCCGCCACTGTTATCGGACAGGTAGAACAGTGGCAGCCTACAAAACAGCCTCAAACATCGTCTGCTGCTTTTGTGGTGACACCTCATGTGGTCATGCAAGACAACACTGTTTCCTTTTTTCTTCTTCTAATATATATTGAACTGCTACTACCAATAACAGAAATTGTAGACTACCATTGTTTCTGCAAAGATAACCACTGTTTATCTAACTAGAGAACTACATATTTTATAAAAGGTGAACTACTAACCAGATAGCTACAAAATTTAGCAATGGTGAACCAAAGAACTACGGAATTTAGCAAATGTGAACTCCTAACCAGATAACAACAGTTTTTTCAGAAGTGGTTGGGATCTTGTGTTGGCAGTGGGGAGCCGTGGCCGGAGCATGGTGGAAGATGATCTAGAGCGTATGCTCGAGCGCGATGGAGTTGTGGACGGCGCCGAGCACATCGATGGACTGACGTCGCAGGTGTCGGTGCTAGAACCGGTAGCTCCATCTTGGCTTTACCCATGGCGTCGCGCCGGATGGCGAATGGTGCCCGGCGACCTAGTCTTGTGCGAACTGATGCGCGCGCATTACCTGGACGGCCGGGACAAGGTAGAGGCGCGTCGGCGGCCGAGAGGTGGAGACGCACCGGCGACCGAGAGGTGGAGGCGCGCCGGCGAACATGAGGAGGTGGGGGTGGGGAGGTTGGGGGCGGGGCTTGGCGGCGCCGGGGGCGGGGGAGGAGGTGGGGGCGGGGCGACAGATGTATGAGGAGGAGGGGGACGGGGCAGAGGTGGTTGTTGCCGACGCTCCGCCCTCCGCCGACGGCCGCTCCTCCAGCGCTTCGTGGGAGGTCGGAGGAGGAGCCATGGCGCGTCGCGGGAGGTGGAGCCGAGGGCGTGGCGCGGCCGGAGGTGGAGGCGGGGGACGTGGCGCGCCGCCACGGGTGGATGGCGGGGGGCGTGCCCGACCCCGGAGGTGGGAGTCGGGGGAGAGGCGCGCCGCTGCGGGTGGGAGGCGAGGGGCGTGGCCGACGCTGGAGGTGGGAGTCGGGGGGCGAGGCGCGCTGCCGCAGGTGGGAGGCACCGTCGTGGCCGACGCCGGAGGTAGGAGGTGGGGGTGGGGGTGGAGGCGATCTGGTTTGAGGGGGAGTTTTTTTCCAGTCAACGAATCACCATCGGGCCCTTAGACCCGTCACGGCGCCGCGGGCTTCCTCGCTCCGGCTCCGGCTCCGGCTGCCGCTCGCTCGCCCGCGACGCCTGCCTCCAGCGGTAGGAGGCGGGTTAGGTTGGGAACGGGTCAGGGAGTTTCTATATATATATATATATATATATATATATATATATATATAGGTAAATTATATGGGGCAGGTGCCTAGGCACCTCATTCGGATCCAACCCGTTAAGCGTTTTGTATTTGAAAATAATCATTAGTACCATCCAAATAATCTTCTTTCCTTTCTCTACCTGCATGCAATTACTTCCGCTGCCATTTATTGCAGATTGGTTTTCAAAAAACTAAAAGCTATTGATTCCCTGGAATAATTTGTTTCCTTAAACAAATTCGACTAGTCACATTAAAAATAGTTTGAACGCCCGTACTTGGTTCAGTATATATCCTATGACTTATTCTAATTTTTACTAGATACGTACAAAATAGTCCAATATATTTGTAAGTGCATACTCAGGCCCGCGAGAAAGTGCATACTCAAGATATTGTTAATGAAAATATACAAATACCCGGGGCAATTATATCTAATGAAAATACATACCGAAAATATTATACCTAATGAAAATATACATATACCCGAGGTATTGTTTCTACTGAAAATATACAGTATGTACATATACCTCGAAGTTTATGGATATATCTCGGGTATCCTAAATGAAATGAAGTTTGAATAACCAACAGTGATATAATTTGGTGCATACTCAAGTCCCAAAAAAATGCATAGTGAAAATATTCCTCAGTATGTACATATACCTCGAAGTGAAATTTATTGGTATATACCCACAAATGACACTACCTTTTAATAGGTGGATACATGTTCGTAAATTAAATACCTTGATGGATGATATGTTTCATTCCTGTAAATATGAATATCTATACAACATAATCGATAGAGATGTATTTGACGCATGATACTCAAGGATTATAATAGCTCTGCTATCTTTGCAAAAATCTTTGTGAAAATCAAAATAAATTGTCATAAATTCCAATTTAAATATTAGTACATGTACATGTATACGTACACATGACGTTTGAAGCGTTTTCTATGTACCTTAGACTGCTAGTTTTCCACACACGTACATGTACAAATATAATTTAGTTACATGCACTAAAATCTGGAAACTTTAACGCATTGATGACTATCAATTAGTATTGAAATGCCATGCACGCATGCATGCATGCTTACCATAAATTTTTGTTACTACCAAATATACTCATTAACGGGTTTACCCACTAGTACTTGGATCAACGGCAATGCCATACATCCAACGGCTAGGAGGTAAGGTGCCCAGGCACCTAGGTGTCCCAAACAGCCGTCATATATATATATATATATATATATATATATATATATATATATATATATATGTGTGTGTGTGTGTGTGTGTGTGTGTGTGTGTGTGTGTGTGTGTGTGTGTGTGTGTAGCCGGTCTATTCTGCTAACACTTCCGCACTGCATGCTCAACAGAAGCGAACTGCATCGTCTTTATGAGAGAGCTGCTTCATTTTCTGGTGGTCCGCCCGCGTTTTCTGTGTGGAATCGGGTATTGCGGGATGATTTAGTTTGTGTCTGCATCTCATTTGACCTTTATTCTTTCTAATTTACAGGAAAATCTACTAGAGTGCTTGCAAATCGAGCGATTTGGCGGACGAGCTTTCTCTGTTCGTTCGTGTTCGCGTCGGATGCGACTTTTCTGTGCTCGGATGTTGAGTTAGTAGGAATTCTTTGATTGTGTTCATTTTAATCGGTCTGTTCACTCTACAATTTGTTAATTTTTAGGAGTTAGTTTTCAATTCCTGTGAATTTGATTGTGTGGGCGGGTGAGCTTCGTCCGCTCTTCTGTTCTTGTTAATTTTTTGGATTTTGTGCGTCGATGCGTGTTTGAATCTTGTAATTATTGTTGCTATAGGTTTGAATTCATTGTATTGCGGGTATAATCGTCATTTTTTGAATTGCAATTTTTAATGAAAGCTGATGTTGTTCGTCCAGTTGCCGTGTCTTCCATGTAATTTTTTGCGGGGGTATTTTTTGATAGTTTAGTGGTTGGACAATTTTTTGGCGAGTTATGGAAGTGCGAGTGAATTGGCACCTCTGTTAGTCTACCACATGTCTGGATTTCTACTACTTTAATTTTATTTGTTGTAGTTGTGGCATACGTTGTAGTACACTGCATTTTTGTTAGTAGTGTACTTCGTTGTAGCTGCATTACAGTGGTTATGGCAGCTTATGAGATTTCTCTTTTCTTAAACTGCATTATGTGTTCTAGAGGACTGTATAATATGCACTTTCGTACTACATTAGCAGTATGGTTAATGTTCTATTCTGCTATTAGAATAGATGGTCCATTATATGCTTGTGTTAGCTAAATAGTTATTATAACAATTTTTTTGAACTGCATACTATGAGAATTCTTTTGAACATCATATGTTAACTGCAAAGTTTCGACCATTCGCATTTCATTGTTACTGTTTAGAGGACTGCTTTTTTATATTTAGGACCACACTATGTGTTTGAGAGAACTGCATTACTGCCAGCAGCAACTTGTCAAAAAAGGGTGATAAAATGATGCAGTTGAGGTTGCATACTTTAAATAGGCATCGTTCAAAGTGTCTGATGGACATAATTTTAAAAGCATACAACATAAGCAAAGCATTAGAAATATGCCACTGATGGCTTGCTTCATATTAGACAGGCTAGAGTGCAAATATTGTAAACTTGAGGGAGTCTTCTTCTTTGTAGAAAAACACCATGGCCACTTCTCCGACCTCAAAGCCATTCTGGGGGACAAAATCTTTCCAACCAGTAGTTATGTTGATGTAGTCTTCAGAGTCGATGTGGTAGTCAGCTTGCATGTCTGCATACCCATTCTTGTGTTGTGTCTCCAAAGTAACCTTCCCTGAACTCGGAGCAGGAAATTTTATTGTGGATGACAGTTTCTGCATTTTGGAATGGGTGGAAAAAGAATTTTATAAGTAAACAACAAATGTTTTTCTTTATACTTAGGATGATCTGTTTATGTTGACTTAAATACTTACATATATATGACTACTATTTTCTAAATTAGTTGCAATGTATGAACAAACTTATATACGGAGTTGACCTCTAGTTTTACTAGGATATATATTATACTGCAACATGTTTGTACTACAAGGTCAGTTACAGTGTACTTCGCCAGCATGTTAAGAGAACTGCAACGCTGATCTACTGACCCTCCTTTTTGTTCGTGTGTTGGGGTTCTGATCTAACTAGTGTCGATACCTGGTGTGGTACTGAAGAAAAATAGGTGGAAGCATCTAGTCTTAATAGCTAACAAATCTGAACAACAATACAAATTCTGTTTTGTATTTGTTGACACTACTGAACAAATTGATTGAACTATATATTCAGATGTGGATTTGCTGCCTAGATTATGTCGAAAATTGTGAGGGAAAAAACATACCCAACTTTCCTGCAGATCTGCGGTTGTGAGGCGATGAAGAAATGGCGCCCGAAACCCCCTCTTGGGTATCATCACGCACCCGAGCATGTTGCGCCACTCGGTGTTGGTGAGCTCTAGACCTTCTGCGTACACGCATGTGTCCGCTACCGGCGCCATCCTTGCCAAACACCCGCACTTACAGTCCATGGCGGGTGCAGTGGAATTTCAGAGAAGAGCTGGGGATGGGATGAACTCTAGATCTACGATTTGAAGAAAAAGAGGAACGGGGGGAGGAGTTGTGTTAGTCTGGAGCACGAATGGATACGTTTTTATGTAACCAATTGAGCAACGGAAGTAATAAATGTTGTGGTTGGTGTTTGGTGGTGGATTGGTTCTGATTCAGTGTACGCGAATGCATTTGAGAAGCAACAGGACTACTTACATGAAAATAGCGAACTGCATTATCATATCACGACGAACTGCAGAATGCATGGTTGGGCTTGTGTTTGTGGAGTGGTATGTGGGATTTTTTTAATTTTCAGTGGCCTCTCTTTTGTCTGTTGGGCCTATGTTCGGGGAGTGAAGACGCATTGGGCCCAAGTCGGCCTGTGAGCACGTCTGGTTCCCGGTGCGTTGTGTGTGCGGCCTAATGTTTAGTCCCACCTCGCCCGCAGAGGGTGCGCTTGACCTGTTTATAAGCGCTGGCGAGGCAGCCGTATCGAATTCCTCTAGTTACTTATTTGGGCGCTTATACACGGCGCTCGCTGCTCTATGCTCTCCGACCTGTGGGCCCATGTGTGCCCGGCCCCATGCATCGTGGCTCAGAACGGCTCGCCTTCTATGGGCGCAGACCTACTACGAGACTGGCTGGGGCCGGCTGCACCTGTGGTGGTCAATTTTTTCTTTGTATTTTATCTCTTAAATATTTTTTCAAATGTAGGGGCGTGCACTGCTTAGTAAATCATCCGTGCACTGCATTGATCAGGGTTCCGTACTGCATGTGCACGCATTCCGTACTACATGTACAGTTCTCATTTTGTTTTCGTGTTTTTGCTCTTATGTATTTTTTTTCAAATGTAGGGGCGTGCACTGCTTAGTAAATCATGTGTGCACTGCATTGATTATGTTTCTGTACTGCATGTTCACATATTCCGCACGACATATACCGGTCGCATTTTTCTTTTCGTGTTTTTGCTCTTATGTATTCTTTTTTCAAATTTAGGGGCGTGCACTGCTTTGTTGGGTATGTGTAAACTTCATTCGACAGAGTCTGTACTGCATTCGTACACATTTTGCACTGCATGTGTCCTATTTGCACACTACATCTTCGTTCGTTTTGTGTAGTGCTCGAATCTAATGATACATAAGCAAACAACAGAAAACAAATTATCACAAGCATTCTATACGACAAGTTCATCATCAGCAAACTAAGTTCAAGAGAAAGCAATCTAACATAATCAAAGTTCATCATTACAAGCGATTCTGCATGACAAGCAAACTAAGTTCAGCAAAAGCAAATGATCACAAGCAAACTAACGATACATAAGCAAACAACATAAAGCAAATTTGATGATAATTCTAAAACGACGCTAGCATTGTTGGCTCTTGGCCGGCACCATCTTCTTGTTCAACAGTTAGCGTCTCCCCATCCCCAGCTGCTCCTGGCACGTTTCTTGGGGGGCTCCTCCTTCTCCAGCTTTGCACGGCGAAGCCCGTCCTGGGTGAGGGTGATGCGGTTCCATATCTCGTACACTGCATAGGCGTCCTTTGCCGCGTACTCAATGTGCCTCATGGACAGAGGCAGGGTGGCCCAACGCACTACAAAAAAATACACTTCCGTGATGATACGTGTTTGTCACAGTAGGTCACGTTTTCTATCATGCATGTACATCCATGACAAATTTATGACAGAATCAAGATAGTCATACATGTGCTGTTGTAGAAGTGTTCCATGACATTACCAAAATTATCATCACGAAAGTGTCCACTTCCATGACAATAAATCGCGCATCACAGAAGTGCTTTCGTCAAGGGTGATCGACACGTGGCATCCACCGTAACGGAACGCCGTTAAGCTATCGGGTCTGGTTTTGGATCTGATAACCCGTTAACAGCCCGGACCAATGGAGATTTTCCACGTGTAAAATCATCATTGGTTGTAGGAAAAACGTGTCAGCTCCGTGTTGGCACAGGTGTCACTCATCCAATGGGCGAGATGCGCCTATGATATGTTAACACGTGGACCGGCCCAAAAGTGGCCCATAAAGTTTAAATGGGTCGGCCCAACTAAAGGCCCACAAGATTTTGCGGACCATAATGGGCTAGCCCAGCTAAAGGCCCGCAAGTTTTTTACGGGCCATAATGGGCCGGCCCAGGTAAAGGCCCACAAGATTTTTGCGGGCCATAATGGGCCGGCCCAGGTGAAGGCCCACAAGATTTTTGTGGACCATAATGGGCCGGCCCAGCTAAAGGCCACGAGATTTCGCCGACATTAATGGGCCGGCCCAGCTGTAGGCCCACAAGATTTTGAGGACCCTAGTAGGCCGGCCCATTAACTGGCTGCCATGTTTTGGGCCAAATGCCGCCCATATTTGATCCGGTCCATTAATGGCCTGCCACGTTCCGGGCCTAATAATGGCCCATATGAGATCCGGCCCGTTAAAAGCCTACCACGTTCTGGGCCAAATTACGGCCCAGATCAGGTCCGGCCCTTTAAGAGGCTTTGGGCTAAATTATGGCCCATATCAGATTCGGCCCGTCAACTGACGCTATGCTTTTGGGCCCATTGCTAAGGCCCATTTAGTAATTCGGCCTGATATTAGTTTCGGCCTGTTAAGGGCCCGTTTAACATTTCGGCCCTATATTAATTCGGCCTGTTAAAAGCCCGTCATATAGTTGGGCCTAACTACGACCCGGTTTGCATCCGGCCTGCTCGCAGCCGATAATCTGATTGGGCCAAACAAGGACCGAGACAATTTTGGCCTGTTATAAGCCCATGATTTGATTGGCACATTCATGGGCCGGGGTCTATTTCGGCCTGCTGCCGGCCCGTGAGCTGTTCGGCACGTTTCAGGCCCAACCTACTTTTCAGCCTCCTAAAGGCCCATTGAGTTTTCTTGGGAAAATAGGGCCGGCGGTTTACTCGGCCTATTAAAGGCCCGAATCTACTAGTGGGCCAGTTTACATTTAGGCCTGTTAACGGACCAAGATGACGGGGCCCATGATGCGGATCATACATGGTGATTTGCATGACGGCCCGATTATGTACCGTAATTTTACGGTTTGGCCGGTTTACTGCGAAGACAGGATATATATACAGTAAAATAACTGCAGCATCGTGAATAAGAAAAAAACCTAGACTATACAATAAAGAAATTACGGCATATTACATCCACTGGGCATCAAAGTTCGCCACTATGATAATAAAGCACAAGCAGACAGCAGATTACATACACTGGGCATCAAAGATCGCCACCAGTGCAACTAAACACGCCGACAAAATAATATACAAAACCGACAGCACTTCAATAGAGTTCAAGAAAGGTTAGCCCTGCTCGGGAGCTGCAGCGCAAGCAGCTGAGCAAGCTGGTGAGACTGCACTTGTTTGACACTTATATCCTCCTCACTCTGAAAGATAAACAAGCAGACAGATGACAGGTTTTGCACATACAAGTATCAGTGCTGACAATTCATCACATTTCTTACTGACGAATAAAGTGACACAGTTTAAAATAGCATTAACACAATATGGTATTGTTCAGGTCAAGACATGGCAGGAAATGACATTGTGAAGGAGTTGGCAGCTTCACGACACCACTGGATTACAGATCAAGAACTCATAAGTATCAATGGTTAGTGTGCTGTCAATTTATCCCATTTCAGATTGGCAAAATAAGATCACTTGCTCTGTATAGTTTAATTTACATGGTATGAAGAAGGAACTTGGTTGTACAACTGAAAACTTAAATTGAGAAGGACAAACTTTTGTTTATGAACTGGAGTACATAATAAACTTTAAACATGCAATTTGATGCAAACACCAAAAATAAACAGCTGTTGCAGTCATGCCTAACCAAATATACACAACAAAGTTTGAAGGCTTGAGAAGGACAAACTTACATTATTGGTGAAGGCAGGCTCTATAAAGCCCTTGTCCATGCTGATGGGGGGGGGCAATTCAAGAAGTTTACCACAGAATCTTCTTCATAAGCATTGCCTTTATTCTACATTTTGTTAAGAGTAAATATAGATGTGACAATATAAGAAAAAATGGAGAATATTTAAGATAAGATGAAGAGTGATGCTACATAACCAAGTAGCTATAAATGTAAGTACAGCGATACAGGCAAAAGGTACAGCCAAGAGCAATGCAGAGCTAAACTTCTTCAGTACCATCGGTGTTATCCAACCTTATGGTAAGAGTAAATATAGATCTTATGTGTAGAAAATGGAGGGCAAAGGAAAATAAGCTGCAGAGTGATGGTACATGAACAACTACCTGTCAATATAAGTACACTGATAAAGGACAGCAGGTACTTACAAGAACAATGCAGAGCTAAAAAATTCATTGGCATTGGATATATTCTACACTAATGTAACCATTCATACAGATCAGATAATTTGGAGCGAACAATTGATAAGCAAGCTATCATGCATACTGCTGTCACATAATGAACCAGGTATGTATGCAAGTACAGTGATACAGGACAACAGGTACTAACAAGAGCAAAGCAGCGGGCAGCATATTTGCGATATCCTGTCGTTCTTTTCAAACCGGAATTCTTTTTCGAGCAGATTTCCTGCAAAAAAGATCCGTAAGGCACATGCGGAAAAGTAGAAGTTCAAATTGTCATGCGATATCATAGACAGTACCTCATCCTCGGAACGAGACCAGTGCATAACAAGGTTTTTCCATTCAATGTCTTCTAAATTTAGCACAGGAGACTTCACCAGAAATTCGTTTATAGACTTGCCATCAAAGTGTGATTTCCTCAGGTAACACCAATACTGCTGCAATGCTTCCTTGAAAAGCGCAAGCAAGCTTTGCTCGTCATGACTATCCAGATTGACCCTCGCCTACTTACAACAATGTAATGTAAATCATTGATGTGTTCAATCAGCAGAAAACAGGAAAATAATCACCATGAATAATAGCACTTACACGTAAGTGGGACAGGAAGATGTGAAAATGGTGTTTGTCTTCACTATAATCTTCCAATGATGGGAATATATGCACGTAGTCCCTAACAACATTGAAAGCATTGTCTTTTAAACTGGGAATAACTGGAATGGGGTTCCAATCTGCAGGAATTGGCCGTCTCTGCAGTTGGGATAGGTCTTCGGCCGGTGGACTTGCTGTACTTTTTGCTGGAGTGGGATTTTTCTGTGGTACGGCTGGTGCTATGGCAACTGAAATCGGCATACCTTTTGCTGGAGTGCAGGTCCTGTGTGGTGGGGCTAGTGGTGTGGCCAGTGAAGTATGGGTACAGTCTGCTGGAGTCGGTCCTACGTTTTGTGTCACTGGTTGTACAGCCAATATAAGTGGGGTGCTGTCTGATTTCTCCGGCACAACCACGTTTTTCAAGGACTTTGCTGGTGCTCCTTCAGGTTCGGCAATCACCCTCTTCCTTTTTGATGTCTGATGCACAAGAACAACATTTGAGTGGAAAAACATGGTATGATGACAGATGGAATATGTATTGATAATGGATGGGCATGGCATCTCGACATATATGATGAGTAAACTAAGCAGATGGCGGTGCAACAAAGTAGAAGAAATGCAAGACAACATATGCAAGATACGCGCAATCAATAAAACCTTGCCAAATTAGAGCAGGCACCTTGATGGGTGAACATGACAGGCCATCTGCCTTTGACTCCTCGAGGTTAGAATAGTCATTAGGATCATATTCTGAACAAGAATCTACAGGTGGGGAGCGTATGAGTTTCATTGCATCCAGAATGGCACTCAATGCCTTGGTGCCAATTTTGTAAGTCATTGCAGTGTTCCACAATATTCTTCTGATGCGCGGATTCTGATATTCACTGTAATTACGTATAATATCTGAGAACCATGAAAACATAAATAGTTGTGAGATTATCTTTGTAATGCAGAGGATATTCTAATATAGGGGCGCCCCTGTAAACACTTGTGTGCTATCACTGGATTCTGATGAGAGAGCTCATGTGTGCTGTAATATGGTGCGTGCATTTATATAATCTGGCACAAGTACACAAAAAATAGGCTCCAGAAGTAAGGATAGTTGGCAGATGATAGGTTCAAAATATACTGTATAGAGAGTTTATTGCCAAACCATGATAACAAGAGCACACAGCAACTAGGCAGATCATAGTGTACATAAAAGGGGTACACCATAACCACGATATATAAATCGGGAAAGTGGAACTGGCTTGAAAATACGGTGTTGTATTGCCGCTAGTAATTGAAAGCCTATCGATCAAGTACATGCCAGCTCTATCAGCTGTTGACTGCAGATGTCCCTGCTCCCCTTCCTGACAAGGAACATACTGTACGTACTAAATACAGAATAACAAAAGAGGAACATGTTAAAGAACAGAAGAGGAAGCATATTCTTGAGGTTCCGCTTAATTGCATACAATGTTGGTTGCCCACTCATGATGAATCACAGCGCCCAAAGAAATGCAATTCCATGTTGTCTCTCTATATGTGGCAATTTTGAACAAGAGTCATTAGGATCATATTCTGAACAAGAGTCAACAGGTGGGGAGCGTATGAGTTTCATTGCATCCAGAATGGCACTCAATGCCTTGGTGCCAATTTTGTAAGTCATTGCGGTGTTTAGCTTCAAGAGTGGACTGCTGCTAGTGCGACACAAAGCAGCTACACAGATCATAGTGTAGATATAACGGGAAAACCATAAGCATCAGAGTAAAATCAGCAAAGTGGAACTTGCTGGAATATATGTGCTAGTATTGCCGGTACGGCTAGAAAGGCTTCGGATACCAGCTCTCTTCAACTGAAGGTGCGGTACTGTTAATATCAGTGTAACTCTCAAAGGCGACACAGCTCCCCGCATTTTCTTGCTATTCTTATAGGATTCAAGTGGGCAGGCCACTACAAATCCTATTCCCATGTTTACAAAATCCTACGAATCAAAGAGGCCCGACGAGTTCAAAGTGTCCATACCAACCGACCGTATAGACCTCTACACTGCAAATGTCCCTGCTCATCTTCACTACAAGGAACATACTGTACTACTATCATACTCCCTCCGTTCCAAAATATAAGTCTTGGTAGAGATTTCCACTATGGATCACATACAGATGTATCCAGATACATTTTAGAGTGTAGATTCACTCATTTTGCTCCATATGTAGTCCATGGTGGAATCTATACAAAGACTTGTATTTAGGAACGGAGAGAGTACTTATTAAAGAAGAACGGAAGAGGAACATGGTAAAGAAGAGCAAGCAGATTTTGGATAATAAAATGTTCGTTGCGCAGTGCCCACACATGATGAACCAGAGCGCATTAAGAAAGCAACTCCCTGCTGTCTCTCTATATGTGGTGCACGTGCTTTTTCGAAAGTAAAGTAGGAACATTAGCTGACCAATTAAATGTTATCTGTTTTAGTAATATCAGCATCATATCAGATTCGTACTTGAGCAACAAGTTTGGAATTATGAGTGGCACGTTGTTTAGCTTGATGGATTCAGGAGCAGTGCTAACAGGTACGATGATGGTACTGAATATAAAGGCATGTCCGCATTTGGGTCAGTCGACCATTTCAGGCGGTTGGATGAAGATCCTACGTCTCCTAACCCTTCTTCTTCCTCGTCTCTGATTCTTCCCATACAGAACACCGCACGGGCCGCCGGCCGGACCATCGGCCCCCACCGCCTGTGTTCCTCCGCCACCCCCCCCCCCCACCCCCGCCCCCACCCGCGTCGAGTTTTCTTTGTTCGGCGAGGCCCCACCACCGCCCCCCAACCAAAGTCCCCACCCGAGCCCCTTCGTTCGCACCGGCGAACTCCGGCGAGCTCTGAAAAATCGACTGACCCAATTTTGAAATTTAGTCTACTGTGATTTAACTAGTGTGGAATATAAAAGGGGAAAACCATAAGCATTGGGAGTATAGTGTTGAGCGTGCCATGGCGGATCTGAAGGTGCAAACCGGACAAAGGCAACTTCGCAACCAATGTTTGCTCTCAACTAGCAAGTAAGTGATGGACAAGAAATCAGAGTAAAGCAGTGGCGATCTATTTTCTTGCTGCGATAAATAAGTTGAGCAGATACGAAAGAGTACCGCCTCTGGTGCGGCGCCGTGTATGCATCTGCTGAGAATTTGACGGTGCTGCGGTAGCGATGGCTGTCGGCGGCGTGGAAGCAGATCTAGGAGGGTAGACGGTGGCGGCGGGGCGCGGTGGACGAGACGGTCGTAGGAGCGGCGCCGGCAAGGTGGACGACGGCGGGGATGAAGCGAGAGGACGGGATGCAAGGATCCCGGTCCGAAGCCGTGGATGAGAGAGGTCGATCTCTTGTAATGGACGGCGGCGTCGGGGTATCAGCTCCGGCATGGTGGAGGAGGACGGCGGTGGATGGGGTGGCGGACGGAGGAGGCTGGGGTGGAGAGGGTGTTTTGGCGCCCACGGAGTACGAATGGGGAAATGGAGGTGGAGAGGAAGGGGGAACCATGTCTTCAGGGCGCGCTTGTCTCAAATGCGAGGAAATTTACAAACTTAGCCCCCGTTTCAAATTTCCTACATCACAGCAATATTAGTCGGTTGGGGATAGGACGGTAATCTCGCATACACCGAATATTTGCCGACGAGAGTTTGTTTTTGGCGCCCACCGTGTATGAATCGGGGAGGGAGTCGATTTCGGCCGAGGACACACTGTGTTTTGGCGCCCACCGTGTATGAATCCGGGTGAGAGGCGGTTATGTCACGTTTGAGTGAAATTACAAACCTACCCCTATCGAAACCTATAGAAATCGAGCAGATAGGCTTTGCGTGGCAGGGATAGGCAGTAGTAATTTCCATCTCGCAGATTTTGGTTTCGGGCGGTTACTGCGACTTTCCCCGCTTCGTTCAAATTTTGCAGAGTGCACGTTTACCGTGCCAACTCAATTCGAATCCCGTTTGTATTCTATTTTTTTCGGGCGGGATCCATTTTCGATTGGAATAAAATTCTATATACATCATTTTTTATATATACTTTCAAAAGCACAACACCCTTTATACATAAATATGGTTTACAAATGGCATGATCTCAGATTCATAAGGTTGTATCCATCAATTTGGATTTTCAAATATTTGAAACCACTTTATGTTGAAATCCAATGTATGCATTCCTCGCTAACTGTCTCCAATTAATGTGTGTTTCATGCGGGTTTTTTTACTTCTCAAACATGTATAATGTGTTTCACACACGCAACATATAGTGTATCCCGTTTAGACATTAATTGCATATAAACCATGCATTGTTTCTAATTAAAGAATCTATGGATCACCAATATTGATAAACTATATAACATTACACGTGTCCCGAAATTCAAATGAATATGCATGTTTGATACACCAATTTGCGTTATGATATTATCGATGTCGTGATCTCCAGTTTAAATATTTGAATCCCATTTAATCCAGATATTCGTCTCATATAACTATCACTCATGCTTATATAGGACTATCTCTCTAGACCTATACGCGTTCATCGTCTCTCGGGTATCTCTCGTGCTACCTGTATGTCGACAATGATCTTTTATCTTCGTAACACACTGACGGTACTCTCTCCCTCGACCTTCATCACTCTATCTCTCTCTAAGTATATCTCGCTCCCTGCTATGTGTCTCTAACTATGATTCTCCATGTGGAATCTCTTTCTCTCACACAAACACAAAACTTTGTCTTCCGGGGTCTCATTTCTCTCTACTATTCCCCTGTGTGCCACTCGCACACCCCTAATACAGAGATGTCTTTCGCTCCTTAGGTATGAGAACCTACGACTCTTCCTCTTAAATATCTCTTTCTCACACACAAACACAAACTCTGTCTCCCAGGGTCTCATATTTCTCCACTGTTCTCTTGCATGTCGCTCACACACACTGTCTCTCCCTAGAGATATCTTGCGTTCCCTCATATGTTTCTCTAGCTATCACTCTCGTTTTGAAATATCTTTCTCTCTCGCAGACACAAAACTCCGTCTCTCGGGATCTCATTTCTCTCCGATATTTGTTTGTATGTGAGTCACATGCACCCTTTCTTCATCTCTCTCACACCCACACCCATAACTCAGCCTTCTGATCCACTCGACTCCTATCTCTAACGCACACTAGCTAGCATCTTTATCTTTCTATTTATCTGTTTCTCCATCAACCTTCTTTCATTTATAGGTTGATCTCTTTTGCACAATCGTTGTGCCTCACTCCCTCTGCTCGCCATAGATGCATGCTCCAGCCCACGCCACTATCTCTTAAAGACAAAAACACATGCTCAATTGTCGGGCCTTCTTCCCTGCATTCTCGCATGCATGCATATTGTCATACCGATCCGTCTCTCCCATGTCGTTGATCTTAGCTTATGACTTATGTCTTCTTTCTTTTATCTCGATCATGCGCGCGCGCACACACACACACATCCCACGTATACATGTATACCTCTCACACATGCACGTTGAAGGTCTCTATGTCTCCATACGTAGTTAATTACCCTCAACCCTAACGCCACATCGAATCGTTCTCTTCTTGTGTGCACATAACTTCCGCCTGGATGGGTAAAACACACACTCACACTTAACAATCTCCTTGTAGCTACCCCCCTCTCACTCTTCCCCTATATCCCCGAAACCAATAAGACCATCCCTTCGTTTAATTCCCGCCTACATGCACCATCGATATATAGTAGTCTTCCTTGGTGTCTCTCGAACAAGCACGTTCTCTCGATGTCGACTACTCTCACGCGCACACACCTTCTCTTCCCTCTCTACGGGCATTTTCTCTCTCGCACCCCATCGTTGGTGGCCTCTGCCATACAAATCACCTCTCTATGATGAAGCCATGCACACTTAAATTACATCCACCACCGAAGACCCCACGACACACACACACACACACACACGCGCGCACCCACCCACCCACCCACCCACACACACAGTAAGACTCCATCACACACACACGCACACACACACACACTAAGACTCCATCTCTCTCTCTCTCCCACACACACACACACACACTGAGACTCCATCTCACACACACATGCTCTAGGCGGAGCATTTGTTCCTACCACCCTTCATCCACCCTTACCCGTATGATAAACAATCACCTTAATTTACTTGTATAACATGGACAAATTCCACTTTACTTTAGTAGTTAGCAAACTTATCATTTGTACCCTTATAAAAAAACCGAGTTGGCGATGATGGTGTGCCTGCCATCTTGTAATATAGACCGTCTGATCTATACCTGATGTATAGAAAGCAAACTATGATAATTTTACAAAAGATAGCCACACCTCTCTCCACATCCTTATCTCCCACACCTCATTGCTGAGCAATTAAAAAAGAAAGTCTCCGGAACAATCAAGCATGCTGGCCGCTGCCGCCTGCCGGCGCTGTCCATCCCCATGCCTCCGCCCATTCCGACCACCAGTCACCACCACGCTCCACTCCTCCTCACCTTATCTCTCATCTTTCATTTTTTCGATGACATTCTCGAGATACCAGTTTTCTGATAAAATTCTCTAAATATCATTAGTTTTTACACATGGGATTACTCCTGCATGGGTAAATCACAACATGTGTTTTGTAAAAAAATGCATATTGATGTTCCGTGCAATGCACGAGCATCTTGCTTGTAATTATATAACGCAAATCACGAGCAGGAAGTGACATTTTTTTAACACAACCACGTTAACATGGCCACGTAAATCGCTAGCTAAAGTAAATGCCATTATACTTATATCCCGATGCAAAAGGTTGAGTACATGTCCGAAGAGTAGAGTCGCACACACGCACTCTGTCTCTCAGAATCTCACACACACACACACCAATTACGTGATGCCCACTTAAGTAGACACGTATGTTACAATTTGTGCACCCGCGGGTACACGTGATGCTGCGCATTTATTTAAGCCGGACGACGAACCCAAACAGTAGCTGCATTCATTCCCCTCCCGCCGCCTCTTCTCTGGTCGCCGTCGCCCGGTAGCCATGGCCTGGCCGAAGGTAACAACATACACCATACTCCCGCCGGAGCGGCTGTTTAATCTGGAAATTTTAGTGGTCATGCATGCATCTTTTTGTGCTAGCACTCCTATATAAGGGTTGACCGGTCGCTTCCCGCGGACGTGCGCGGGCGGTGGAAGAGGAAGGACAAGGGAAGCGGGCTGTGGAGAAACATTTTTTACCACAATTTCTTAGGAAACTGAGTGCAATAATTGAGTAGTTTTGCAAACTACCAGTACTACACATGAAACGGTTCAAAACCTATACTCCCTTGCCAGCGCGCGCTTCCCACGTGAAACGGCCAGTGTCGCCCTGGAGCATCATTGCGGCATTAATGCCCGGCCAGAGCGGAGGTGACCTCTCACTGGCACCGGCTTTGAAGCGACGCGACGACCGAGAGAGCGCCGCTTCCCAGTGCACCGACTGCTCCGCGTCGAGGCTGGCCATCAACCGGGGTGATGCCCCCCTTCCGTTCCGCACTCTAATCTGGTGCATGACACGTATTACATTGACCCAGATGCTGCTGGTTGTCCCACATGTCAGCGAAGTAGTACGTAGTAGTAAGAAGAAGCAAAGAATCACGCGGTATAAGTCTTTCTAGAGATTCCAACAAGTGACTAGACTACACCGCGTGCAGTATCTCAAATCTCCCTTCCGGATTATAGGGCTCAAATCTCAAATCACATCAACCAAGGCATTTTGCGATTGGAGGAATGTATCTCATACTTTACAAAACTACCCTAATTAAACTCATGCATTAATTACGTAGTTCTCTCATTTTCCTCTCCGCCTTGGTCGCGGTGCACAACTATTGACCACTCCTATATGACTAGCCGCTCTATCTACATGCGGGACATCAAAGCATCCGGGCCCGCGTGCCATCCACCAAATCACAGCGAGGTGCTACAGTCGAAACTCACCGGTCACCCCGGTGTGGCCGTCATGACCCGTCATATCACAAAACCCACACCTTTACCGGTAGTGGTAAGGTGGCCTCGAAGTTGGACTGGACGAAGCAACCATCATTTCACTGGAACGCTCGTTGAAGCCCTTTCTCCCCTTTCTTGAAGAAAACCTCACTCCAGGCTACTCACTTCTGCCATTTTTCTTCTGTACCGACGAAGGAAAGGTGGGCGAATCAGTGATGCTGCTATATTTTCATTCCAAGAATCTTCTTTTTGCGAAGCACTGACCGATTCTCACAGCCTATTCTTTTCCCGTTTTCATTGCGATTGTGGTTTCCTTTCGATTGCTTTTTGTTTGTCAGTTCATTGATGGATCCTGGAGCACTAGGCAAAGAGTTGCCGGCGGACAACCCACTGGAGACAGCGATCTCCAGGAAGCGAGCACCGACCAACGAGTTGACCATGTTGGCGGGCCAACCCATGGAGACGAAGAACTCCAAGAAACAAGCACTGGCCAAAGAGTTGACGACGTTGGCGGACGAACTCCTCAAAGAAAGTTGGAAGAACAGCAAGGGCCCCACCGTGCCTACCCCAGAAACTCTGATGGCCACCTTTGCGCGGCTCAAGGCCGAGTTTGAGGAGATAGTCGCCATTGAGAAGCAGTATTCCCCTGGCAAGGTGATGGCCCCCATCGAGGACGAGGAGATGGCCCCCGGAGGGATGGGATCCCCCGGTGAGCTGCACAAGGTAAAAAATAATGGCTTATTACCGAAAGTTGTGGTTTTTGATTATTTGCAATGTGCTTGCTAATATGTTAGGGTTGTGCAGGTGCCGGTGGACGTCCTTGATGATTCCGATGTCGCGGCCCGTCCTGTGGACAACGCCCCAGAGATCGTTTTCGATGTCGCGGTCCGTCCTGTTGGCATCGCCCCGGAGATCGATTCCGATGCCGTTGTCCATCCTGTGGACATCGCCCCAGAGATCGATTCCGATGTCGCGGTCAGTCCTGTGGACATCGCCCCAGAGATCGATTCCCATGCCGCTGTCCGTGCTGTGGTCATTGCCCGAGAGATCGATGACAAGAAATAGTTGGTCGCGCTAATCCTTCAGGGTAGTTTGCATTGCCCTGTGTTTAATTACCAGAACGATGCGTGTTATCAAACCATCTTAGGGCTAGTGCACTGTCTTGTGTGGGCGGTACTTGCTACTTTTGTTTGATAGTGAATCATGCGAACCCTCTCCGAGTTATGGAAACAGATGTATCCTCACCAGCTTTTGATGTAATATATGGCATGCTTAGATGTAAGTTTGAACTGTTTATCATATCAGCAGGGCTTATTTGATGATTCTTGGTGTTAGTAGGCTAGCTACTGTGCGAGCTATAGTACTTGCAAAACACTCACCGAAGAGAAATGTTGGGGCTGATGAGCTCGTGGTACGCTTATACTGATCCGTCGTCGATCGGCCAATAGCCCAAGCTCCTAAAATTGTAGGCTTAGCGATCGATCAGACAATAGTCGACACGGATACATTCAGGCCTCATTTGGTTCATAGGTTAGGAAAATCGTAGCAAAAGTACAGAGACGTACAACACAAAATCATAGCAGTACAGAGACGTCCCTCCGTTTCAAAATAGATGAGTCAACTTTGTACTACTAACTTTGAAACGGAGGGAGTACAGATCCTAGGCGGGCTAGTTTGGCCTAGTGGGTTTTAGTGATATGACGTGGTACAGTGCCGTCCAGTCTTCGCGTGTGGTAGCAGTACTGCGGGTAGAGTAAGTTTTCTTGAAGAAGCGGAATTCAACGAAGTCATGATGGTTCCTTCGTCCGACTAACTTACAGTGGGAAAGGTTGAGCCTGCGCTACGACCGGGGTGGACCAGGATAATTTTGTGCATGGCAGGTGGACCAGGATGGTCGACGTCCCACATGTCGGCGAATGAAAGTATTCTTTCCGATATAGTGGACGAGCAACGAGTATTCATTGTTTATTTTTGATGAAACCTATTGTCTCCACTGTTACGACGGAGGAGTGTGAAACACGGCAGCCCAGTGAACTTGGCATGTGCACCACTCCCTCCTTCCTCATGTAATACTACCATAGTGTTGACTATAAGGTTACAACTTTTTCTCACTTTCTCTCTATCTATTTCCTCTCAAATGTTTTTTACCTTTCTTTTTTAGACACAATTGTTTTTTATGCCTCTTTTTTTAGAATTAGTTTTTTATACCTAGGAGCACGTGTAGAGACGAGCTCCTGCAGATCCCACTCCTTGACTTTGTCAATGCCTCTCTCTCCTCCACATAAGCGGGCTTGTCGAGAAGACAAGAGATGATCTCTTAGCACAATATGTTTCACCATGTTTTTAGGAATAACTAGTTATTGAAGATAAGGCTAAGAGATGATCCATTGTACACATGTTTTTTTGTCATCTCTAAATTACATGCAAGACTTATGATAAGACTATCTTATCAACCATTGTACATGCCCTTTATAGCCCAGAATTTTACTGGTAGTACTTGCTATGAATGCGGGCAGCTGGCCTCTGAGGGGGGAGCGCGCGCGGGGAGGTGGTGGGGTGGGGGAGGGGTTCTGGTGGGCCAGGGCGGTAAGAAGCGGGCTTGGAAGCGGTGCGGACTCCCGCATGGCCCACCTCACATTATCACCACATATTTCTTGGAGTCCGTGCACGGCGGGCGGGCGATCTCTTCTCCCTCCCCCGTCTCTCTCCTCTCAGCCGACGCCCGCCGAGCGATTAGATTTCGGCTATCGACGGTTTATTCAATTGCAGTCCCACATGTCAGTGAAAATGCAAGACAACGCGTGTCCCCTCTGGTGAGCGGCGTGCGAGCCGGACTGTCGGGGGTGCGACGTGAACGCGACGCGTACGAGTTGTAAGTGTGCCGCCTTTTCCTTTTGAACTTGCAAAGCGTAACATTTTCGTGCGATCGATTGATAGAAATCCAGAACAAAATGACGAGGGCGGTGCTTTCCCGCGCGTTAGGCGGGCTAGTTTGAGTGATATGACGTGCTACAGTGCCGTCCACTTGCTCCATTTTTATGTAAGCAAGAGTCTACACTCTTACGTGGGAGGAGTGCGAAACACGGCGGATCTGATTTTGATCGAGGGATAACTGTTCCCTGCGAAATAATGGAGCACTGTTAGCGATTATAGCATGATAGTTAGGGCATCTCCAGTGCTGGCCCTCAAATTTACACCGGCATCTGTCCGAAGACACTGGTGGATGCCATCCAATGCTGCCCGCATACCTTTCGACAACTATATGAACTAACCGGACGAAATTCGTGCAAACAAAGCAAATTTCAAATTGACCGGATGAAATTCATTACATTTCGAGAACTTTTCCTATAAACTGGACGAAATTCATTACATATTTCGCACAAACCGTACTAAAACCTACTGTAAACCTAATCTAAACGATCGTCGGGCCCCGACCACCATGTCCGGCCATGAACCCGAGAAAGCCGGCCATTGCCTTTGCCTCCTCCTTATCCGCCTCGATAACCTCCTCCTCCGGAGCACAAGGTTATGTAGATTTCCGCCTCCACGTCGCCGTCAAGCGGCTAATCGGCCGCTGATTTTTATCCCACCAAGCTTGGCGTCGACTGAGTGGAGGAGCGGTGGCCTTCCTGGGACCAGAGCGGTGGCGACCTACCATGTACTACTCTTCCTCGCTGCCGTCTTCGTGGTCGTGGTGGCGGAGGGCGGCCGGGGGGCAGCCGGCGATCTCCTTCGTCTGCTCCTGCGAGAGTACGTCCAAGAGAGCTTTGGAGCGCGCCCAGAGCGGAGCCACCGATGTCCTTCGTTTGCTCCTACGGCAGTACGTCCAAGAGAGCTTTGGAGTGCCCGGAGGCCATGGTTGGAGTGGTGCCAACAGAAGGAAGGGACCGGAGGAGAATGAGTGTGGGTCTTTGGCTATGGCTGGGAGCTGGGGCTCAAGTTAATATAGCGGGCGAATGGCAATGAGCCGCGGCAGACGGATGGACGGCTGGCACCGGAGTAGGTTCGTCGGTAGCCGTGGTGTCATTAACGCGGAGCAGTCGCTTGCACCGGGATGCCGCGCGGGTGGCGCTCTCTCGGCCGTCGCGCTGCTGCAATGCCGGCGCCAGTGAGAGGTCGCGTCGGGCGTGAATGCGGATGCTGCTTCAGTGACTTAACCGCAGGTGCTTTGTCTCACTGACATGTGGGCCCAACGGGCATCAGGCCCGCATGTCAGTGACACACCAACTGCACCTGCAGTTAAGGCCGGTGAATGCGGCATTGACGTTCTGGAGAGACGGTGATCGTTTCAGGCGGGAAGCGCGCGCTAGCGATGGAAGGGGTTTCGGTAGGCCAGGGCGGTCAGACGCTGGCGTGGTGGTAAAATGTGAACTCATGGATGACGAGCCTTTGAAGCGTATGCGGCACGTATTGACAACCAGGCGTCCATGCAACCGCTCTTGTCGCCAGCTAGCATTCGACGACCACCATTAGACACCACACAACCATACATAACTTACGAATAATGGACGAATCGATCAGACACACACTCGTGTGCAGTGGCACTATGATCGGTTGCTCACGATAGTACATACTCTGCACCATAGTACTCTCTCTAGCTAGGTGTTTTATAGATTGTCGTTGTGATGGACGATATACATGAGCAAGGCGCCGAGTCACGAGTATGACCGTTGGTGTTGAGCCAGGTGAATACATGCTCGGTGTTCGCGGAGGCCTCCAGCAAACGTCTAAACAGTAATGTCACATACGCATAATTTTGGTTTTTATTTCTTTCTCCACTGACAGGTAGGCCCGCATAGATAGATAGATAAAGAACACGAGCTGATGAGGCGCATGCGGACTGTTTGACTGGTCAACCAGACAAATACGGAGCTATACGCTGAGCCAGTGACCGTATAATCACCATATCTCGTATACAATAATCAAAGTGAGCTATCAAGACAAGTTCAATGACCGCCAATGCATTTTACTCGGTAATAAATGACCAGGATTGAAGGGGAATCCAAATTTCCTTCGTCTTCTGTCCTTGAGCTCTTGACAAACCAATGCACTTTACGGTTGTCCGACCACTCCACCCCAGAGCTGTCACCAAGCGTCGTTCATGCCACTGCGCCGCACACTAACCGGTAAGGAAGCGAGTGCATCTCTCCGCGCCGAGTTCCTCGCTGCCCACGACCGCACACAGAATGGTAGGCAAGCGGTGGCATCCCGCCATGCTGAGTTCATCGCTGCTCGCAACCTCACACCTATGTGGGCGGAATTTGAAGCTGCCAAGGCCGAATGGGCGGTAGAGTAGGAGGCGGCCAAAGCCGCACAGAGGGAGTGGAAAAGTCAGAAAGCACTCAAGAAAAGAGAGGCCCGCCGCTGCAAGAAAGAAGAGGACGCACGCGCTGCTGCGGAGAGGTCGGCGGAGATCCAAGCACGGTGGGGTGTCGCCGACAAAGCCGGGAAGGAGAACGACGGCGTCTGGCCAGCATGTGAGAAGTAGTAGTACTAGTAGTTAGTGTGTGTGTCTGTGTCGCCTGTACGTTTTTTAATTAATTACGAGCATGTAACAGTACTACTAGTTACTACTGTAGTTTTTAGAGCAAATTACCAATACATTAGCATAGACTCAATGGAAAAATTCGTATCCTATGCATCAAATGGCATATCTTTCTCTATAGTAATTGAGATGCATGTCATCTCACTTTCTATGATTTTCATATTCCTATAAAATTCCTATCCTATGAACCAAAGGAGGCCTCTGCTGGAGTAACTACTGTAGCTAGTAGTACTGCTAGTACAGTAGTTTTCTTCAAGAAGCAGAATTCAAAGTCATGATGGTTCCTTCGTCCGAGCAACTTCACAGTGGGTAAGGTTGGGCCTGTGATTTGACGGCTCATTAGTAATTACTGCGGCGCAACGACCGGGGTGAGTCTCCCTTGGAGTTCTGCGGGCATGGCAAGTGGACCAGGATGGTCGACGTCCCACATGTCGGCGAGCGGAAGTATTCTTTCTGACATCAAGGAGCAAGGAAACCGGGTGGTATAGTATCACTAGTGATTTATATTTATTTTTTATTTCTAATGAATGCTAGCGTTCTGTCGGGACCCCGATTCCAAGTCACACCGATCTAGCCTGTAACACCTCATATCACTTTGCGGCCTCACGCACGGTACTCCCACGGGTGTCGCCTTACCATGGCCCGGGACCGTTTGCGCCTTTTGGCTCGCGTATATGACAATGTCGCTAGCATCCATATGACAGAGAACCCGGGCCGACATGGCTAGTCGTGAACCCAAAGCGGCACTAACGTATGGGGACAGGCATACATGAATCAACATCGAACATGTCGGTCAGCAGCGTGCGAATCCGGGCTGTAGCACTGGCTAACAGGACTCCGGGAACCCGGGCTGTAGCAGGCTAGGCAGGACTCCGGATGTCACCGCGTGACATTTCCCCGAAGGGACAGACACAGGAACGAAGTGAATCACATGCCGGCCAGTCAAGTGTTCCGGAGCAGTAGTGCTGGGCTAGCAGGACTCCGGTGAACCGGGCTGTAGCGGACTACTATGGCTCGAGGAGGCACTAGACTACATTCCCCCATAAGAGAGGCTGCTAAGGATAGACAACTAGATTGTCGGATCCCACACATACCAAGCATTTCAATCATACACACAATATGCTCGATATGTGCAAGTACAACATGGCATCACAACAAGACTCTACGACTCAGAGTATTTATTCATTAGGCTCCGAAGAGCCAGATATTACAAACATGGGTCTCATGACCCAACATTCAGAGCATACAAGTCAAACACATGCGGAAGCTTAACATGTCTGAGTACAGACATCTACAAAAGAAAAAGGCTGCAAAGCCTGACTATTTACTAGATCCTGCCGAGGGCACAAGATCGTAGCTGAGGTATCAAGCTAAACGTCGAAGTCCACACGGAACTACTAGCGAGACTGACGTCTCTCTGCAAAACATAAAATAAGCAAACGTGAGTACAAATGTACCCAGCAAGACTTACATCAGAACTATCTACATATGCATCGGTATCAACAAAAGGGGGTGGTGGAGTTTAACTGCAGCAAGCCAGCTTTGACTCGGTGGCTATCCTAACTACGACTGCAAGTAACTCTTTTGAGGTGGCGCACACGAGTCCACAAATTCACCATACCAGTACACCACTATGGATCCGCTCCCGTCTCCCTACGAGAACGCCATCCATAGCACTCACGCTTATCTTGCGCATTTTAGAGTATCCACTTTCACTTGTCTATGAACTGTTATAGGCAACCCAGAAGTCCATTTCCGCGGACACGGCTATTCGAATAGATCATATTAACCCTGCAGGGGTGTACTTCGTCACACACGCTCTCGCCACTTACCACCATGTACACGTCGTGTACCTCGGCAACCTTCAAGCGGAAGCCTGGCGAGGGAGTCGGCCACAGCCTACCTAAACACTCAAGTCTCTAGTCCAGGTTTATCGCCTATTCAGGTTCCATCCGCAGGGAGTCCGGCCGAGGTTTCCACATACGGCCCCGAACGATGTGTGCAGGGTTCCCGGTCACCAAACGGGCGACTCGGTACACCGGGCCACGAGCCTACCGCATCACAGCCCACCCCTTGGTCAGCGCTGTCCACGGCCTCCAGCTTACTACAAACACCAGAAACTACGTGCAACTCCTGGACAGAGGACAAGGGTGAATAAGAAGCCGAGGGGGTCCATTGGTTTCGGGCCCAATGCGTGGTAGTAACTGTATCATGGATCACAAACACAGAACTCAGTTCCTGAGGACGGCTTCAATGAGACAACCCACCATGTACTCCTACATGGCCTCTCACCGCTACCTTTACCAAATCGTGTTCACACACTTAGCTCACACACAGTAGGACATGTTCATCACCATTCCAATTCGTCCCCGACGAATCAGACCCGACTCAACTCTAAGCAGTAGCAGGCATGACAAACAAGCATGAATGAGTAGGCACATCAGGGCTCAAACAACTCCTACTCATGCTAGTGGGTTTCATCTATTTACTGTGGCAATGACAGGTCATGCAGAGGAAAAGGGGTTCAACTACCGCAGCATGTAACAGTTGAATCGATTGTCCTAATGCAGTAGAAGAGAGCAGGAGCGAGAGAATGGGATTGTATCGGAATGAACAAGGGGGTTTTGCTTGCCTGGCACTTCTGAAGATATTATAGTTCTTCATCGGTGTCATCGAACTCATCGTCGGAATCACGGCTATCGAGAGGGGACAATCACCGGCAAACAAGGAAGAACACAATCAATGCAATGCACAATATGATGCATGATCATGACATGGCAATATGACGTGATTTGGCCTAATGTAACTAGCAACAGAAAGGTTTGGGTTGATTTGAACTCAAGGTTCAAATTCAAATTCAAACTATGAATTCAAATAGTGCATTATCATGTTTTCACCTATACAGCAGGTATAACTTAGTTTGACATGCATGAAAATGATACAGATGGATAGATTGCATTTTTCTGATAATTTTTCATATATAAATTATTTCATTCTGAGCTACGGTTGATTTTATATGATTTTTAGAAGTTTATACTATTTTCTGGAATTTCCTGAATAATAATAAATCCAAAAAATGAGTTATTGCGTCAGCACTGCGTCACTGTGACGTCAGCTGGTCAACAGCGGCTGGTCCAGGTCAAACCTGACAGTGGGGTCCACACGTCAGTGGCACTTGCTCTAGTTAGTGATTAAGTTAAAACTATTAGGGCGCTGGGCCCACTTGTCAGTGACTATAGGTTGGTTAGCTGGCAGTGATTAGCACTAATCACGCGGCCACGTCGGCACGCCGGAGTTGAACGCCGGCGAGCACATCCGACGACGGATGCTCCTCGGGATCGAGCTACGGGCAACCATTTGCCTCGCCGATTGCTGCTACGGGTTCCTCGGGTTCGCGCGCATCCAAAGGAGCAAGCGAGAGGAGATGGGGTGAGCTGTGGCGTCGGCGGTGGCGAGCGAGGCGGCGGCCGGAGTTCGGGCACGCTCGGACACAGCGTTTTGGTGCACGGGAGGACGAGCTGCGGGTTGCTACGGAGCCCTGCGGACTCGCTGAGCACGGGGGTGGGCTCGAATGCGTGGTAGATGCGCTCTAGCTACGGCGGTGCCATGGCCGGCGGCGGTGAGCTCTCGGGCTCGGTCGGAAGACGGGGCTAGGGGACGAGAACAGAGGGGGAGAGCGAGGGGGAAGCAACAGGAGCTCACAGTGAACTCTAAGGCGTCGTCGGAGAGGTCGGGGAAGCCCGGACGGTGACGAATCGAACGGGGCGGCGCTCGGAGCAGAGGAAGAAGACAACAGCGATAGCGGCGCTGCAGGGTGCTCCGGCGTCACGTGCGTCGGCGTAGAGCTTCATGGATCCGAGGCGGAGCTTGTAGGCTAGTTGGATGGCCGCGGGGATGCTGGTGGCCGCGGTGGTTCACGGCGGCGTGCTCAGGCACGTGAGGGGAAGAGCGATGGAGAGAGACAGAGGAGAGGGAGAAGGTCGGGAGAGAGTGAGAGAGTCCCAGGGGGTGCGTGGCGACGCGGGGGAGATCCAGGGTGACGGGGACGCAGGCAGGCAGGGTGGAGGTGGCCGGGGCGCGTGCCGGCGCGCTGCGTCCACGCGCTCTGCCTACTGGCCTGGGGAGGAAGACGACAGGAAGGACGAGGTGGGCTGGGCCGAATCTGCTAGGCCACCAGGTAAGTGGGCCTCAGGTAAGTCTCTGCTTCCCTTTTTTATTTCTTTCTGTTTTCTATTTTCTGCAATTGGTTCGATTTAGCAAAAATGCCAAACCACTTTGTAAAATGCTCAAAATATTTGTGGCACTTGGGAAATTATTTCCCACGGCCCTCAAATGCTTTCAAGATTATTTGGACATTTAAGAGTATTTATAGAATTTAATTGTCCAAATTCAAATACTTATGAATTAACTCCAGAATCCATAAATGTCCTAGAAATGTGTGCATCATTTTTGGGAGAAGTTTTCACCCATTCCAAAATTGATGAACTTTTCTGTAGGCCATTTTGGGTAGATCGAAAAGATTTAATTTAACCCTAATTGTATTTCATTTAGTGCTAGGGTTTTAACATCCCCATTTCAAGATTAATTGAAATCGAAAATGATGCATGGATGCAATGCCACTAATTACAAGAAGATTTCTAGGGCTGTGACACGTTTCAACTCTTACGATGAAGGAGTG
Source organism: Triticum aestivum (assembly GCF_018294505.1). Classification (NCBI taxonomy): domain Eukaryota; kingdom Viridiplantae; phylum Streptophyta; class Magnoliopsida; order Poales; family Poaceae; genus Triticum; species Triticum aestivum. Next base: position 180,225,550 of record NC_057808.1, on the reverse strand, counting down.
CCAAACACACGGCACGTGCTGGATGTCGCACACGTCAGCGAAAGGAGTGGGGCATGAACAGCGTGGTAGAGCGTCTCCACTTCTGGGTCGGAGACCACACGTAGTAGTACTACTGTACTAGTGGTATGAATGATACAAAGTGCGACCCAGAGAGAAAGACATGTCTAGTTGGAAGGTCTCGGGGCATACACGTAAACAAATATAAAACCTAATATGTGCCTCCAATTAATATAGTAGTAGTAGAGTACTTAGTCACGTACTCCATAACATCACCGGGCATTTCACGTACAACATTTAGTGGTAGTAAGAGACAAATGCCTATATGCCACGCATGTTCATACTATTTGTGCCTTTCTACTTCACTTACTGCGCTACGTTACACAGGTTCGCATGTCCACTCCTGGGTACATGTCCGTCTCGTAGTTCCAGTCCCACGTGTTCTTCATATAGATGGAACGATCCTTGCATGACACGTGCACCTTGATGCTAGATGTGTCGCGTGTTGGTAAAAGGATGAACAAAGCTCATGTAAAAAAATAGAGTGGAAGAACATAGATTCCCGACGACCGAGAAGGAGCAAGGAACCTCGGGGTGGAGCGTCTGCACTCATAATATTTTATATTATTCAGCGATATAAAATCAACCAATCATCTCCACAGTGGACTGGAAGAGTATGAAACACGGTAGCCCAGTGTAGTTACATCATACTAGTACATGGCTAACCCACGCTATCACCATATTTCTTGGCTTCCGTGCGACACCTATCTCTAGTAATCCAGCAACCCATATCGCCCTCCTCGTCTCTCTCAAAGGCCCCGTTTGGATACTCTAACTCAGTTAAAGGTTAGAGCTAGATTCTAATCCTGAACTAACCCTGAAGTAACTCTAGCGAAAGAGGTGTTTGGATGACAGGGTTAGATGGAGTGCGGATACGGCGAGGTGCCTTCATGGGCGGTGCGAGAGGGAGGGAGAGGACGAGAAGCTTCGAGGAAGTGGGGAGGGATCTGCTGCGGGGAGAGCGAGAGAAAAATGTGTTTTTAGTGTCCCGAGAAGAACTAACCCAAATAAGCACCTCTTGGGTGGGTTAGATTTTTTTGGGTTAGTTGAGTTCAAACTAACCCAAACTAACTCTAACACGTGGATCCAAACAGTAACCCAAAATAACCCTCCTGTTTGGATATTTTTGGGTTAGTTGAGTTCAAACTAACCCAAACTAACCCTCCTGTTTGGATATTTTTGGGTTAGTTGAGTTCAAATCGCACAGCCCGACCTTTCCAGCAGTAAGTAAGTTGAATCCGCTACTCCCTCACCCTCCTCGCCTCTCTGTCAAACTGCCTACACGAAAACTGCCACGCATACTGCCCGGGAAAAGCCCCGCCCTCAACTTTTAACTATGCGAAAATAGTTCGAGCTTGTTCGTTCTATATAAATACTAGTACTGTATGTTTATTCACCCGTGGGGTTGTTCAATGAATGGAGGGCCGGGGAGCACAAGTGAACAATGCTACTACTAGTAGTAGTAAGTAGGAGTCGTACAGGTAGTCACCTTAAATAGAGAGTTTCTTTTCTTTAATGCCACGTACACAAATTGAAACGCTTGTTGTGGAGAGAAAAAGATAATCACTCCACTATATATGTACGCAGGGGCCTAAGCGCTTGCTTTACTAGGGTTGCTCTCTTCATTCTCTCATCCTCTCTAGATATAAACAAGACAACGGTAGCGACATTTTCTCTCTGCTCATCGCTGGTCACAGATCCGGCCGAATCCCTTCGGCTGGTGTGTGTAGAGGACTTGGTGCATCGTTCACGCGGTCATCGCCGGTGAGGGAGGAAACCCACAGCTGCCGGACGGGCCCGATCCTCTGCCCGTGTCGTTCTCTCCGACACAGCGCCGGCTCGGGAGGTCCTCCGACCCTTCTTCCTCCCTGTCGTATTGTCCGCAGATCCGACTTGCCGCCGCCGACATCCCGACGACCCTCAGGTATAAGTTTCTTCGAAAGCGGCCTTTCTCTACTGCCCCAGCTCCCCACGTGTCTACATGTGCATCTTTTTCTACTCCCATCAGCTCTTCCAAAGCCACCTAAATTTTTAGTATTATTAGAGGTAAAACTACTTCATGCATTCGAATCCAGGGCTTTGTTCAAACAATGAAGAAAGGGGGGAAAGTTGTAGCATGAATCTAGGACTTGATTCAAAGAGGAAATAATATGGTGAAAGTAGTAGAGACCGGATACCCAACCGGTCTCTTGGTTGAAAAGGGAAATAATGGGAAAACGCAGTACAAACTAGATAAGGAACAGATCTATTATTGGTTGAAAAAAGGATAGAAAGTGGCGGCTGGTGGACAAGTCAACAGAGTATGTCCAGTGGATCCCGACAGGGACTAGACCTTGTGCCCATCCATTCATCTCCTGACAGGGACCAGCGGATCGCCGTCGCCCAGGTATGTGTGCGGGACGAGGTTCTCATCTACCACTTCTGTAGGGCCATCAGAGGTTTGGGAGCATTCGCCCGTTTCATCGGCAGCGCCGACTGCACCTTCGCTACGGTGGAGAGAAGGAAGAACGCGACGATTCGGCCATCTGGTGCAACAAGCTTGTCGACATCCAGAAGCAATACAAGATCATCAGCAACGGGCAGGAGAAGGACTCCGTGGTTGACCTCGCCGAGACCATCATCGACCCCTGATACGCCAACATGAAAGAAGACAACGATACCAAGGACCTGAACACGTGGGAGGTACCTCTGAATCTAGCCTACATAACCTACGCGGCCAAGGACGCCTACGCATGCTACAGCATGTACAGGCAGATCTTGGACATGAGGGCGTGTCTGCTTCCCGTAACCGAAGAGTACACGGACAACCGCAACGTCATGATCAAGCGTGCCAGGAAGGTCTAGATGTTGTACTTTATCTGTTTATAAGCACCTTTATCATCTGAGTGTTTCATGCATTAGCCTAAGTGTCGTAATTATCTGTTTTTCCGAAATATTTCTTTTAAGAACCCATTAACCTATTTGCTTTTTTAGTGGCTATTTGCTTATGTATGTAACTAGTTCACTTGTCCATTAAAAAAACTAGTTCACTCGGCTGCCGTGCTTTGAATCTCCTTCCTCCCAACATATTCCCCTCCTCAGGTGGACCCAGCAGGTCTCCTACACAGACATATGGGACCAACCACCTATCCATTTGTATTTCTTTATTTTGTTCAATCTTTCGTCCTCTTCCTATACAGCTCAGTTCTATTTTTTGTTTTCATTAATCCTATATTTGAATTTTCTCCCACTTTCTTTTTCGATGTAAACTGAGTTTTCTCCCAGTACTTTTCTCTAGAACCAACTCAACTGTCCCACGTCTAGCCTAAAAAATAATAATACCCCACGTACTATTAACTCATCAAATTTAAATGATATTTTATTTCATAAGTTGGAATTTCTTACAAAATAATAATAATAATTGTTTATATATAACTTGGCAAGTTAACTCCTAGTGATTGCGTACATAAGCTTGCAAAGATTTTTACTGACCAATGCAGTAATAGACGTGCAATCATGTGTTTATTTTTTTCTAACATTTCTCCGTCTAGTCCAACATGATATTTTCACCCAGCCCAGCAAGTCCGCGGATTTCGAGAAAAATGCAAATGGGCTTTAAATTCTACCATACATATAAACAGGTTGCGTAGATGATACATCATTGTTTCACCCAGCCCATCAAATGGACTAAAAAACAAATGGACTGGCTAACATGTGGGCCAGTAGGTCGAAGCCTAAGAAGGCGTTGGATTTACATCCAATGGCCGACATTCTTCTTCAATATCTCGTCTTCTTCCCCCAGCACTGCCGGGACCGCCTGCTCCAGCCTCCGGCGTCCAGCGGCGTTGTTTTGCGCTCCTCAGCGAAACACTACCCCGCCGACGACCAGGCCATCCCTCCACTCCGCACCTCCTGTTATTCTCTGCCGAGTGTAGGCCCACCCTGCACCCGAACCAGTCAAGTTCCCCACTCCTCTCCGTCTGTGACTCCACTACCGCGTCTTCCCCATCTCCGGGTCGTTCCAGTCTGGGGCCTCGCCGTCGTCCACCGCCTCGGTGCGCTCGGCGCGGCGTGGTCAACATACGAGAGTCATCGGAAGAGGACTGTACGTGGAGAGCATGATGACTGGGACCCACGAGGTCCATGGTCGCACGCAAGGAAAGTTCCTCCTTATTACGCACTGTACGTGGACTGTACGTGGGAAGGGCTTCTGTATTTCGCGAAAAAAAACATTCCCCCCGCTGACAGGTCGGACCCACCAGCTATATCTTCGCACGCAAGGAAGTGCCTCCTTATTACGCACAAAAAAATTAATACCCCTTGCTAGCTGGGACCCACCATAGTGGGTGGCTGACTTGTGGGCCTACTAAGTTGACAGGGACGGAGGGCTTTGTCAACTTAGTCAATATGAACGATTCTAGCTCCAGTGACCGTACGATGTCCATCCAACGGCCATAGTGCTTCTTCAACCTCTGGTCTTCTTGCTCCAGCCGCCCAAAGCAGCGCCGGTCATGCCGCGTCTTCCTGCCACCCGTGGCCGGCTGTGATGCCGCGGAGGCCTCACCGCCCCCTACTACTCCCACCGCTGGCCAGGGCATCCCTCTACTCACCCACACCCTTGTTATTCTGCAGCGACGGCAGCCTCACGCAGCAGCCGAACCAGTGAACCCTCGTACTCCTCTCCGCGTGGGCATCCACTATCGCGTCTTCCCCGGCTCCACGTCGTCCCCTTCCTAGGCCTCACCGTCGTCCACCGCCTTGGTGCTCTCGACGCGGCGTGGTCAATGTGGTCAACGACCGACTTCCATCGGAAGAGTACTGTACATGGAGAGGCTGACAGCTGGGTCCACGGCCGCAGCTGGGTAAATGGCCATAGCCCAGTTTTTTTGTGATTTGCCAAGTAAGTTGCTTTGTCAGGCCTGTTGGGCTGCAAATCTTTCAAGACGAGGAGAGCTTCATTCGGCTGGCCGAGAAAATGGCCTATCAGTAATGAGAAATGGGCTGTACATTTTTAAAACACATCAAACCGACAATTAATTTCAAATTTCTTTTTTTCATTTCGAGATTTTAAATTGCATTGATTTTTATGCGTGGACAATTTGTTGGATTTTATATTGATATACATTTATTTTTAAAATCAGTTTGAATGTGACTCAAAATTTCGGGATTAAAAACAGTTCGGACCGCACCGAAATATGCAAAATTTCGTATAATTTTTTAACCGTGGCCACAATATGGGCTGTAATGCTAACAAAAAGAATATGGGCTCCAAAAAAACCTTAAGAATTAGCAAATGGGCTGTAAATTATTAGAAATAATGGCAGATGGGATGTATGCTGTTTTCCATATATTTGAGGCTTTCCTAAAAAAAGGTTGACGCACAAGCAGTGACTGTTGGATTTCCATCCAACGGCTGTCGTGCTTCTTCAATCTCTGCTCTTCCTGCTCTAGCCGCTCAAACAAGCGTCGGCGGGACTGCCTACTCCCTCCTCCCCATGGCCGGTTGTGCTGCCGCGCAGGCCTCACCGCCCCACCGTACTCCCATCGCTGGCCTAGCCATCCCTCTACTCACCCACACCTGTTGTTATTCTCCGGCGACGGTAGCCGCACCAGTAAACCCTCGTACAGTCATACTCCCCTCCGCGTGGGAAACAACTGCCGAGTCTTCCCTGCCTCCGTGTCGTTCCCTTCCTAGGTCTCGCCGTCGTCCACCACCCTGGTGCTCTCGGTGCGGCCTGGTCAACGTGGTCAATGACCGACATGCATCTGAAGTGGACTGTACATGGAGAGGTTGACAGCTGGGTCCATGGCCGCATGCAAGGAAATGCCTCCTTATTACGCGCAAAATAATGATTCCTCCACCTGACATCTGGGACCCACCTAAAGGGCCTCTATATTTCACAAAAAAACGTTACCACCGTTGACAGCTTGAACCCACCAGCTATATCTTCGCACGCAAGGAAGTGCCTCCTTATTACGCACAAAAAATGAATACCCCCCCTGCTAGCTGGGACCCAGTATAGTGGCAGGCTGACTTGTGGGCCTACTAAGTTGACGGGGACGGAGGGATTTGTCAACTTAGTCAATATGCATGATTCTAGCTCCAGTGACCATACGATGTCCATCCAACGGCGGTAGTGCTTCTTCAACCTCTGGTCTTCTTGCTCCAGCCGCCCAAACCAGCGCCGGTCATGCCTCGTGCTCCTACCTTCCGTGGCCGGCTGCGATGCGGCGGAGGCCTCATCGCCCCCTACTACTCCCACCGCTGGCCAGGCCATCCCTCTACTCACCCACAGCCCCTGTTATTCTGCGGCGGCGGCAGCCTCACACCGCAACGAACCAGTGAACCCTCATACTCCTCTACGCGTGGGCATCCACTTCCGCGTCTTCCCCGGCTCCGCGTCGTCCCCTTCCTAGGCCTCGCCGTCGTCCACCGCCCTGGTGCTCTCGGCGCGGCGTGGTCAACGTGGTCAAGGAACGACTTCCATCGGACGTGGACTGTACGTGGAGAGGCTGACAGCGGGGTCCACGGCCGCAGTAAGGAAGTGCCTCCTTATTACGTGCAAAATAATTATTCCTCCACCTGACAGCGGGGACCCACCGGACGGGCCACCTTATTTTGCGAAAAAAAACATTTCCCCCTGACTGCCGGGACCCACCAGCTACATCTTCGCACGCAAGGAAGTGCGTCCGGGCAAAAAAAATGATTCGCCCCCTGACTGCTGGGACCCACCAGGTACATCTTCGCAGGCAAGGAAGTGCCTGACAGCCGGGACCCACCTGGTCGAAGCGTGCGTAGCGTTGTCATTCTGGTCGCGAACGTGTCCGTACATACTGGTCGATGTAGAGGCGCGCACGTGTCGTAGTAGAGGCGCGCACGTAGCATGTACACGTACGTACAGCGACCAGGGTCCAAGAAAGAAAATACGGCCACGTACGTACATACGGGCAGGGTCTCGAACGCCTACTCGCGCATACGTACGGCTAGGGCTCGTGTACATGGCTGGGTCAGAACGGAGAAACTGCGTCGTCGTCGTGTTCATGGGGAACCAACCGGCTGGGTCGGAATGGAATGCGTCGTCGTGTTCATCTGGAGGGCTTGGACGGAACAGCCGATGGAAACGAGGTCTGGCGTACCACAGAACGGAGGAAACGACCTTGTGTTCGACCGGCCACGTTCGAAACGGGATCCTGTTCATCGGGACGGGTCTGGCGTACCGCAAAACGGAGGAAACAAACCTCCTATGGTCGAAACGGGGGTCCTGTTGATCGGGAGGGGTGTGGCGTACCGCAAAACGGAGGAAACGGACTTGTGTTGGAGCGCTACGGTCGAAACGGGGGTCCTGTTCATCGGGAGGGGTGTGGCGTACCGCAAAACGGGACTCCACAGGATACTGTTCATCTCCACCGCCGACCCCCTCCAGCCTCCACGGGCTACTGTTCATCCACCGTCGACCTCCTCCAGCCTCCACTTGCGACTGTTCATCCACGGGCTCCTGTTCATGCAGCCTCCACCGCGCGCTACTCCACCGGCTACTGTTCAACCAGCCCTCTCCACGGGCTCCTGTTCAACCACCCCTCCACGGGCTACTGTTCATCCTGCCCTCCACGGGGTGGTCCTGTTCATCCTGCCCTCCACGGGGTCCTGCTCATCCAGCCCCAACCGGCTCGATCGATCGGGGTCCTGTTCATCCAGAGGCAACACCACGGGGTCCTGTTCATCCACCCCCACCGGGAACTCTTCATCCAACCCCCCCAGCAACGCTCACTGTTCATCCAGAGGTAGCATCCATCGGCTTCAGTTAGTAGCAGTAGCGAAGGAATCGCTCGATCGGGTTCAGTTAACAGCCATCGATCGATCCCTCGGGTTCAGTAACGCGTAGCCTACAGTGCAATCGCTCGGGTTCAGTTAGAGCCCAATGCCTCGCTCGGGTTCAGTTAGAGCCCAACGCCTCACACCCACGCGCGTGCGTGTACGAGAGAAACGCGCATCGCTCGGCCCCGACCACCCACCGTAATCGGGAACACCCCGATATTTTCCTTGCCCTCGCTTCTACCATGGTTTTCTGTCATAGACAGCCCAAAGAATGTCATGCAGCTGCGTCTCCGGCCCGCCCAGGACGAAAAGCCCATTTTCTGTCATGAATTTTTGTCATAGAAGTAGGACCCCACCACATCTATGATGATACCGTGTTTTGTCACAATTGTTGTCATAGAAGTGTCATAAGTATGACAAAAAAAATTCGTTCGGCCCAAAATGTCACGGATGTGTCTTTTTTTCTGTAGTGGCGCCTGTGTTAGTTGTCGGTGATCTTCTTCTTCATGTTGTTGTAGTAGTCGTCGATGAGCATGCCGGGGATGTCTCCAAGGGAGTCCAACTCCTTGGTTGCCTCGGGCACCCTCCACTCCTTCTGGATGTCGACGAAGTTGGCGACCTCCAGATTGACGCGCTCTAGCCTGGTTTTGTCGCCGTCGATGGAGAATCCTGCAAAGGTGTACCTTGGGTCAGCGAGGAAGTTGTCGAAGACGGTGCACCTTTCAGCGGCGCTTAGTTGGCAGAGGGCGGGTTTCTGCGTCGCTTCAGGCTCGTTGTTGTACTCAAGATCAATGTCGACGATCTTGTGGCGCTGGAGGCTGAGGTGGCGCTCGTACTGCGCGAGGGATATCGCCATCTGCTTCTTGTCGTTGGTGTGGATGATGTGCAACTTGGTGTTGCCGTGGGCCTCCACGCCCTTGTACTCGTCGGTGAACACCATCGCTAGTAGTAGGGCTTGGTGTTTTCTGTGGAGATCGATGTGATGGAGCGGTTTGGTGGCAGCGCAATGGATACTTGTGTTGTTGTGGATGAGAAGGCCTTTGGCTGGGGTCTAAATTTAAGGGGAGGGTGCGGGGTGGGATGGCCGCATCAGATGAACTGCATGATCTCGCTGACGATGCGGTTGTGCAGATCGTGGGTTGGTATTGCATCTGTGATTGTGGGTTTGTGGTGATGGAACCGCTCGGATTGGGTGGTTGTATGCAAATGTGGTTTTTAACGTGGTTTTATTTTATTTTTTATCAGTAATTTTTTAACCACCACTTTCTGTGCGAACGGGCATTTGTCACGTTTATATGTATCCTGCGTGTTAACGGAACTGCATTGGTTATCGTTCTGTACTGCATCGTCTGAAAGAGAACTGCATTTTGTCTACAGGTGCGTACTTCACCATTTTTTGCGTGTCCTTGCTGCAGTCCCTGAAAAAAGTACAATGTATTCCGCAATTTTACGAGTTTTTCGCTGTGGACTAGACTGTGTATTTATTCATGCAGGTAATCCGGAACTGGATTGCTATACCATACTGCTTCATGTAACCAAATGCACTGCATTTTTCTAGAGCTGCGTACTGCATCTGTTTTTGCGTGTACTTACTATAGTCCCTGGTACAGGAGGGGTAGGGGCTGGGGCCCCCTTTTTTTGTTGCGGGACTTATTTGAAGGTAGACTTTTTTCAGATGCGTTTTCTTAACACGCGCGTTGTTTTTTATTTTAACTTTTTTACAAACTACATGTATTTTATTTTGTTTTACCGTATGAACTTCATTGTTCTTCATAGAGAACTGCATCATGTGCGTTTTGATGTAGTCTATCTTATTTTAGCTCGCCGTTTTTGGGCCGGCCCGTTTTATGTGACCCTTTACCACACGCGGGCCTCCTACGTACCCTCCCAGGCGATCCCACCGCTCCGCTGACAGGGAGAGAGACTGAGAACAATCCCCTCTCCTCTCTTGCAGTTTCTCCCGAGGCATCTCTCCCTCGAGCAAAACCGCCGGCGCCCGAGGAACCACCGCCCTCAAGAGGTCCTTATTCCTGCATTCCGCGTCGCCGTCCGCTCCACGAGCCCTTGCCGCTGCACTCCCGCAGCCCTTTCCTGTCCCTTCCCGTCGCCGGCACTCCCCCCCCCCCCCCCGCCGCCGCCGGTGTTCATCCCCTTTTTTGTGGCACGTTCCCTTTGGCCTCGGTCTTGATCGTCCCCTCGTCTAGTTTTGTGATTCTCGTAGTAGTTGTTGCTGTTTTTGCTTGTGTAATTTTTCCGTAGGCAGGCGATTTTATCTTGATTTGAGGTCGATACTCGTGTGTGCTCTGTAGGAAGAGCAAGGTGGATCTAGTGTTTCGTCAGATTTCACCGATTTTGTTGCTTATATCTGTCACTTCATCCTTGTGCTGCAGGCAAACGCCATGTCTTCGCCGAGCAGAGTGGGAGGAGGAGTTCAGGGTATGTGGAGTGCTTATTTTTGGTTTTGTTTATTTTGTTTGATGTTTATCTAGTTTCCTAATTCATCCTGCATATTTGTTTATGCTCTGTTAGTTGTCAGCGTTCGTTGGCATTATTTCGTCATGTGATGTTTTGTAATTTCTGTTTCTGGTTTTTTAATCCAGTAGGTGATTGCAGTGCTCATAATGATACACCAATTGGCTCTCGTTGTCCTGGTGGTAAGGATCATGGTGGCGAGGGAGGACATCAAGTGAATTCGTCGATTGAATCTTCTCCCATAAGTGTGGCCCCTCCTTCTGGTATGTGAATGCTTTGTTTATTTTGTGTATCTGGTTACTTGATGTTGTACAAATTGGCGTTGCCTTGCTGTATCTAGTCTGGCATTTTGTTGGGAACAAACGTGAAGTTAGTGTATGCAACACTGTATTTATTTGTATATGTGAACTCCACTATATGTATGTGTGAACTGCATTGTTGTTTTATTCAAGTTTTTTGTACAATGCATTAATTTTTATTTTTAGCTTATGATTGGAGCACTGCATTTATATGTCTAAGTGTACTGCATTTGTTCTTTTTGTGCACTTTTTAACGACCATAGTCAAACTTCATTTTGACGCAGTGTCTGTTTTCCATGCTGGGGCGCCTGGGTTTGAGGAGGTTACTCAAATTATTAACCATTATTTTGCAGAGGGTAATGTTGGTGTGAACTTTGACCAGAGACGTCCCGTCTTGTCTGAAACACAATTGCAGTCTGTTGATGGTACAGAGGAAGTTACACAGGATTGGATGGTCTCGAAACAGCTTCGTGAATATGAGTTGAAGCAAAGCAAGAAGAAGCTGAGGTTTGAAAGTGACTCAAAAGAGTTTGCGGAGAATTGAAGGAGAACCAGAGGAGAGCTGCAGATGGTGCCAAGGGTGCCAAATTTGCCAAGGTGAAGTAGCCGGACTTGCAGAAGAAGAGGCTGAGTACTGTTGCTGAGGAAGGTGGTACACCTCGGCGGAGTCCACGCGTTGCTGGCATGAACAAGAATCTTTGCAAGAGAATTGCTGAAGCTGGTGGAAAGGATCCTTAGCGCAAGCGACTACATGTCACTGACGGTCCCAACTATGATGATGACGACTTTGTGCTTGCTGATTTTGTGAGGGATGTTCATACTGGTAGACGCAAAGACTGTGGTTCGTTTAAGAGTCTACCCAAGCGTGCCCGTGATGATGTCGATGAAGATGTTGGTGCTGACTCCGGCGAGGAGGCGGATGTTGTTCCAAAGGTTTGTTGAAGTGGACTGCATTTGTTTCCTTCATTGTTATTCTATCTGTGTTTTCTCTATCTCTTTTTTTATGGCTAATCTTCTAATGTGGACTGCATTTCCCTCTACACAGAGGAAGAAGTCTAGTAAGAGCAATGCAATTGAAGATGATGTTGAGGGAGATGATTCTCAATTTAACGAGACCGTACGTTTGTCGCTTCCCACTGTTTGCAAGGCTGCTGCTTTGTTGAAAGAGGAACACTGTAGTCGTGTTCGGGATGTTGGATTCGGTGTTGTCTTTGAACTGACAGTAAAGAAAAATGTGTCGCGCATTCTTATGTGCTATCTAATGGGAGTGATTGACCCTGCCACCATGATAATGGACTTTGGGAATGGCAGGGTTCTTCGAATCAATCATGATGCCGTTCATCACATTTTTGATTTACCTATGGGACGTCACAATGCACCCATGCCTACTGCCAGCGGCCATGATGACTCGTTGAATGCCCTCAAGGATGAGCTTGGCTTTGACCGTTCAAAAGTATAGGTGTCAAGGACTTGCTTGAGAAGTTGAAGGTGTTGGTGGAGGAAGATGATCATGTGACTATTGACCTTGCTGTGAAGGTGTTCTTCCTGATACTTTTCCAGAATTTGTTGTGCCCTGGGCCTACAGTTCATTTGTGTAGAGTTGCTGCAATGGTAGAGAACATGGATTATGCGGCTATGGCGCAGATGGACTTTTGCCAGCTTGTTGTTGATGAGTTGCAGGCAGCTGTGGTGAGGTGGCAAACAGAAGGCAGCAAGCGGAATTGTGCAGAGGGTTGTGCCATTGTCCCCCTGATTATGTATCTTGACTGATTGAAGCTTCGCAAATTTTCAGTTATGCACACGTTGACGCCACGTGCGTCATACCTGATGACCAAGGACCTAATGAAGTTATACAATGAGGATGTGCTTGTGAAGGGAAAGATTTACTTGGAAACTTACAAATTTGGGAAGCTGCCGGTTAGTGAATCTGAGTTTTTAATATCAGATTTTTTTTAAAGGTGCAGCCATTATAAATCTAATCTTTTCTAGTACTCACATGTGTACTTCTCTTTGCTTCTTGTCTTTTTTGCAGTGGAAGGCGTCAGGTGATATTGTGTACAACCGTCCTGTTGCAGTTGTATGTGGAAGCTCTGATGCGGGGCCTAGCACTCATGCTAGGTTTTATGAGCCTATTTGTAGCCAGCTTCCTGCCTGTGATGATGAGGTGCCGCGTACTCGTGGTTTCATGGCTCGACAGATGTTTGATAATAGAAGCTCTTCTAAACAGACATTTGTTGGCGGCAAAAAACACGAGGAGATTGATGAGCTTCTTCTGAAGGTTTTGAAGTTGACTGAAGATTTGCCAACCTCTGGTGATAGGTTGAGGACAATTGCTGGTTTTTCCCTGTTGGCCATGGCCCATGAGATGAAGATATTGTTGCTGCTCACAATTTTGATTGTGGCATGATTGAAAGCCTGAAGATTGCAGTGACGAATGTTCGGTCTTCGTATGCTCAGTTGAGACATTCACAGGAAGAAAAATGCGGTCGGTATGAGAAGGACGCTGAGCATATTTTGGATGAAATGAACCGTCAGGACGCTCGCGTCGGCGCAGATAATGTATGTTCTAGGTTTTTTGTGCCTTTGAACCTCTTTTGTGTATTATGTGGATTGCTCCTCACTATTTTTGTTTTTTGTGATAGGCTGGAGTGGAATCTTCTGGTGTCCATGGATCTAGGGACGATGGAATTGGTCAGGTACAAGTACTTCTGCCATGTCTGTTCTGCCATGCGTCCCTCTTCTTGAACTTGCATTTGTTGCTTTCCATTTTATTGTATTTATTGTGTACTTCACAGTTGTAAAGTGTGTATTGCTTGTGCATAGTTGAAGTTTTTTTATTTTTTGGTTGTTACCATCTTATTTTCGTTTTTGGTTTGTTCTATGCCCGTAGACTGGGGTTGCTGCTTGTGATGTGCACAAAGAGTCCTACGATGGCTCTGGGAAGGATGAGGTCTTGGCTGATGCATCGTCCCCTCCGGATGTTGTAGCTGATAAGGTATAGTTGTATTACTTTTTCTGTTAGTGGGTTGTAATCTAATTTTTTGTTGTTGTTATAAACATGATGTACGCTGTTGTGTTCACTCATATGCATTTCATTTACATATGTGAGCTGCAATAGTTTTACATGTGTGAGCTTCAGTCTTTGACAGAAGTGAACTGCAGTTCTTTTTGCATGCGTGGTCCATAGTCTTTTACATATGTAAGCTTCAGTATTTAACATAACTGAACTGCAGCGTTTGACAAAGTGAACTGCAGTTCTTTTTTACGTATATGTGGGTTGCAGTTGTAGTTGTTTTGACACATGTGGGTTGCACTTGTTTTGCATATGTGGACTGCAGTTGTTCTGCGTATGTTGTCAGCAGTCTTTGACATAAGTGTCCTGTGTGTTGTTGTGTTAATTATCCCCACGCTCATTTGTGTTATTGGTGTTTTTTTAACTTTCCACAGCCTGGAGAAGAAAACGTAGAAGTTCATGTTGATCTGAACCAGGGGGGTTGTGCTGTTGATGGTGGCGGCAGTGTTGATGCTTCTGCATCGGTTGCCGTCGACTGTGCAGACCCTTCTGTAGCTCAAGAATCCCATGATGTTGTTTCCCCTAGTCGGCATGAAGATTCTGATTTTGGCATTGAAAAGCCACTGGAGAATGTCGTTCCTGCTGTTAGTGTTGCTGCTTCCCCTGTTTGTCTGGCGGCCAACGATGTTCCTGAAGTATCGGGAGTGGAACCTCATGTAGCTGAAGTATCTAAGGACGTTGCAGTTGACTAGACTGTTGTAAATCCAGAGAATGCTGATGTTGCTGCAGAATGGCAGTCCAGTGAGGTTGTGGTGGATTCGTCGCAACCTAGCCAAGAAAATGTTTTGGTCAGCTCTGAAGAACAACAACATGAAGACTCTGACACTGAAGGCAAGAGTTTTGTTTTGAATAGTGCAGTTGAAATTTTTCTCATTCGTTTTGTTTAATTACTATGATAGTTGTATTAGATGTTTAATGATAAGTGAAACTTGATCTTTTGTTGATGATTTTCAAAATAGCTAGCAGAATTTCCTTATCTTAATATTTGAACTTCATTCTTTGGATAAGTGAACTTCATCTTTGTATTACAGATGACGAACTTCCTGTTGTGACACCGTCGAGCATTGATCCAGCTCTTCTGAAAAGATACAATGAGTTGTACGCTGCTGTTACGAGGGTTCGGAAGGACAAGAAGAAGAAGTATGGTTTTTTAGAAATTGTTTTGTTCATATGTATTTTCTAATTTCGGTATTTTACCCTTTTTCTTTGTTGTATTTTTGTAGTATCTTATGTTTCAGTTTTTCATAAAAAATTCAGGGACATGATTGCTTTTAAAACTGAGATGGCTGATATTACCATTGGCGAAGTTGGTCAATCTTTTTGGGATAAAGGGATGCTCACTACAAGCCTTGTAGATCTTGGGGTTTTTTGCTGGTAGATAAGTTTAAGGGATCTCCGACAATGGTTACCCCGTACCATATTTGTGTAAGAATGCAGAATTTTTTGTTTTATTTTTTGATTTTCTTTTCTGATTTCGTGCGACGACCTGTTTGCTTGAGCACTATTTGATTTTTGGTTTTGTTTTGGCAGACAAGTATTTGGAATGGTGGTACTGTAGGCAGGAGTGTTAAAATGATGTTCTCTTCAAAAGCCGAGGAGCGTGTTGATAAAAAGGATATGGTGAGTAACGTTTTTATGTGTCGAAAACTATATTTTGTGTGTTTGTTTTTATAGTGTTCTGTTTCTTCTTCTTATAATAATTTTATTTATTTATCATGCTTCGAATAGGTCCTTTTTGCAACTTTTGATCCGCCAGAGACGACGGATGGCGTTGGTCATTATTGTGTAGTTATGTTAAATGTGAAAGAAAGGCGGTTTGAATTTCTTGACTCGCTCAATAAACCTGGCAGCCCTGATGCGATCAGGGTTTTTAGGATGATGGTTAAAAATATCAAGCGTGCATGGAAAGAAGGTAGCTCAAGTTCTGATGAGCCACTAAATCCTCCTACACTTGATGGATTTGTGTTGAAACATGTCATTGTCCCAATGCAACCAAATGGGTGTGTTTCGTACAGCCCCTCTCCACCATACTACTCAAGTTTTTTTTTCATTATGTGAAACTGATGTTTTTTATTCTTTTATTGCAGGCATGATTGTGGATTCTATATGTTTCAAGTCTTGCAGACCTGGGATGGTGTTCGAGTTGCTCAGTTTGGGGTGGAGCACATTGGCTACATCAGAAAGGCCATGCTCTATAGTTGGCTCACATCGAGAAAGTGTTGCCTTGATTTAACATCACTTTTAATTTTTGCAGATAAAGGTTGTTTTAGTGAACTTCTTTATCCTCCCTTATTTATTTTTTGTCTACTGCTTGCTTCCGCTTCTTACGGGCTTTTTTACTAGTGTGTTTAGTTAAGTGCGTGATTTAGAATGGATGTGTATATTTTTTGTTGTGTTAGTGAGCTGCATTTGCTGTAGATAAAGTTAGCTGCATTTATTTTTGGGGCAAGTGAGCTGCATTGTTCTTTATAAGTGGGCTGCATTGTTGTATACAAGTGGGCTGCATTGTTGTATACAAGTGTTCTGCATTGCTGTAGACAAGTGGACTGCATTGATGTAGACAATTGGGCTGCATTCTATTCTTTAGTGAACTGCATTTTTTTATATTAATGAGATGTATTACATGTTTTTTGGTTTTGTATTTTGTACTGAGTGTTTCCATGTTTTTTCTACACATTTTTAGGTTTTGATGGGGGGCTTCATGAAGGTTGTACGTCACTGTTTGAGTCCCAGGGTTCTGAGGTGGTTATGGAGGATTGTGCCATTGAAATCTCTCCAGATAATTCTGGTTCTTTGGCTGGAGATGGTTTGAACACAGTTGTGGCGTCTAGACCTGATGGTGGAAGTGTTTCTCGACCTAGCTCTCCACACGATGTATTTGATGTTGATGATGATGATTTTGTTCCGCCGTGTCCACGCGTCACTAGGACTAGGAGTGCAGCAATTAACCGTTCTCCTGTGGATGAGGTTGAAGTATTTTCGAATAAGAGGGCAGGTGAGAGGGCTTTTAAGTTGAGATGCTCTATAGAGAAATTGAAGCCTCCGAGGTTCAAATATATTGATGAGGCGAGGAAAATAAAGGATCTTGTTCTCAGCAATGATTTTGTAACCAAATACCACGAGTAAGTTTTATGTGTGTGCCCGTAATCCTTTTTGTGTGCTTTGTTTTTTAATTTTAATTTTATTGATCCCATCTGTGTATGTTTACTGCAGGAACGCGTTCTTTATGGTGAATAGTCCTTTTGGTGATGTTGATACTTACACTGTTGACTATATCTATAATACATTTGGCAAAGGAGCTTTAATGGATTCGTATCTCATGGATTTTGTCATCAAGTACTGGAAGCAAGACCCTGAATTGGGTTTAGTTTATCATTCTGGTGAACGTGTGCTACTTTCACCTTTATTTATCACGGTAAACGTGTGCTGTCATTTTTTTCTATTGTACTGGTTTTTTCATGTCCATGCGTGCATGCATGGTTTATTCTTTTTTTCATGTCCTGTTTTTGTTCTTTTTCTGTGCAGTATGTTCTTCAAATGGAAACCTTTGTGAAGAGAGATGATGAATTAAACCCTGTGTTGCCAGTTGTGCATAGCCCGTTTGTTTTAGAAGATGCAGTTAAGCAGTTCAAGGTTTTTGTGAGCGACGGCGTAAACCTATTGGACGCAAAACTGGTAAGTCCATTGTTTTCTGTCATTTATTTTCTGGTTTGTTGCATTTCTTTTTATAGTTATTTTTGGAACAGTGGTCCTAGTGCTACGTGTCGAACGAACTTTTCATTTCATTTTTGTTTTTTATGTGAACAGATTATGATGCCGCGCTCCAAGGATGGTCATTATTCCTTATACATGATGAACCAGCATCGCCAGACATTTGATATCCATGACACTAGGAAGTACACTGGCCATCCTGATGTCACGACAAAGTGGCGCAGGACTGACTACCCTTCAGATTGCACTGAAGTGGTATGTCATTTTTTCTTGCCAAGTGCAAAGCTTTTTTGTGTTTCTCCTACTGCATTTTTTTATAAACTGCACATGCAATGTTAGCACACATAGAACCACACTTGTTTATGTAGTGCACTGCAACATATGCGTGACAGAACTGCATTTTCTCACACACCCCCTAATCTATGTAAAAAAGGTGATATGACCTCACGTGCATTTAAAAGAGGGTCTGTCTAGACGTTAAGAACAACTTTGTATTTTTTGGTTCTTCTGAATAGTAATTTGATCTGTGACGTGTGTTATTTTTACTTTGTGCTTCTTTTTTTGCCAGATGAGGAGGATGACTCAGCTGCTGAAGGCGATTTATGGTGAAAAAATGTATAAATCTAAGAACCACCCTGATTGGGTTAAATTGGCAGAGAAGCCCTCTTGCCCGGTTGTGCCAGCGCAGGGAACAAACGAGTGCGGAATCTATGTTCTGAGGTTGACGTAGTTGTATGACGGCCAACGTCTAGTCGATAAAATTATCAAATACGACGTAATACCTTCTCTGTTTCTTCTTTTTCTTGTTACTTTTTTTATTATTTGATTTTTTCACTTTTTGTTCTTTATGACAACCTTTTTTTAAATCACTGGTCTGCATTTTTTTAATTTTCTTTTCAGCCTGCTGTTGAAGATTGGAAGGCGGAGTACATGTTCCAGCTGTTGTTCAATCCTTCAAACATGTTGTATTATGAAGACATGCCGCTTGAGCTACGAGATCTGATTGCGGACCTCAGGCTTACTTCCCTGTCGCAATCGCGGACGCAGTCGCGGACGCAGTAACAGTCATTTGGCATTGTTTCTCCTGGGTAAAAGCCTGTGTATGGACAAGAACTAGGGTTCATGTTGGGTACTGTGTGTTGTCTAAGGTAGATAATGTATGAAAAGACTTTTTTCTGTTGTTGTGTTTTGTCTGCTTTTTGTAGCAGCGTATATGGACGAATTTGTATGTGTATGTGTATTTCATATAAATAACTCATACAGTATATATATGTGTATATTTTTATTTTGTTGGCCATCACGTTCTGTGCGAACTGGCATTTGTCATGCTTAAATGTATCGTACGTGTCCCAGAAACTGCATTGCATGTGATGCCGAACTTCTTCGTCCAACAAAAAGCACTACATTTGTCTACAAGTTTGTGTTGCACCTGTATTTTTTGCTGCACTTGCCGCAACCCCTGTATTCATGTGTGTATTCCAAAATTGCATTGCTTTAGGATACTGCACTGCTTTGCCTAACCAAATGCACTTCATTGTCTAAAGCTGCGTCCTGCAGTTGGTTTTTTTTATTGTTTGTACTATAGGGTGGGGGGCCCATTTTTTAGTTGTCTATAGATTTGTATTGCTCCAATATTCCCTGTACTTAGTGCACTGCGTGCGTTAGCACGAGGCCGAGCAGAGGGTGGGAGGGGGGTCGTGACCCCCCTCCCCACCCCCCTGTGAGCCCGAGCCTGGAACAAGCCGGAGCAGGCGGCTGCCGCGCCGCCGCATGCATAGGCGAGTCCGTCACACCCCGCCGCCTCCCTGTCTATCTTAGGGGTGTGGCTCTGGGGTTGCGTGCATCCTAGGGTTGGAAAAACGGAATGTCCGCACTGCGCCTGTCAACCAAGCGCGCTGAGTGCGTTAGCACGAGGCCGAGCAGAGGGGGTGGGAGGGGGGTTATGACCCCCCTCCCACCCCCCTGCGAGGCTGAGCCTGGAATGATCCAGAGCAGGCGGCGATGCGGCCTGCCGTGGCGCCGCATGCGTAGGCGAATCCATCACACCCCGCCGCCTCCCTGTCTATCTTAGGGGTGTGGCTCTGGGGTTGCGTGCGTCCTAGGGTTGGAAAAAACAGAATGTCCGCACTGCGCCTGTCAACTAAGCGCATTGCGTGCGTTAGCGCGAGGCCGAGCAGGGGGGTGGGAGGGGGGTCGTGACCCCCCTCCCCACCCCCCTGCCAGGCCGAGCCTGGAACGAGCCGGAGCAGGCGGCGACGCGGCGTGCCGCGGCGCCGCATGCGTAAGCGAGTCCGTCACACCCCGCCACCTCCCTGTCTATCTTAGGGGTGTGGCTCTGGGGTTGCGTGCATCCTAGGGTTGGAAAAACAGAATGTCCGCCCTGCGCCTGTCAACTAAGCACACTGCGTGCATTAGCGCGAGGCCAAGCAGGGGGGTGGGAGGGGTGTCGCGACCCCCCTCCCCACCCCCTGCGAGGCCGAGCCTAGAACGAGCCAGAGCAGGCTGCGACGCGGCGTGCCGCGGTGCTGCATGCGTAGGTGAGTCCGTCACACCCCGCCGCCTCTCTGTCTATCTTAAGGGTGTGGCTCTGGGGTTGCGTGCATCCTAGGATTGGAAAAACAGAATGTCCGCATTGCGCCTGTCAACCAAGCGCACTGCGTGCGTTAGTGCGAGGCCGAGCAGGGGGTGGGAGGGGGTCGTGACCCCCCCTCCCCACCCCCCTGCGGGGCCGAGCCTGGAACGAGCCGGAGCAGGCGGCGACGCGATGTGTCGAGGCGCCGCATGCGTAGGCGAGTCCGTCACACCCCGCCGCCTCCCTGTCTATCTTAGGGGTGTGGCTCTGGGGTTGCGCGTGTCCTAGGGTTGGAAAAACAGAATGTCCGCACTGCGCCTGTCAACTAAGCGCACTGCGTGTGTTAGCGTGAGGCCGAGCAGGGGTGGGAGGGGGGTCGTGACCCCCCTCCCCACCCCCTGCAAGGCCGAGCCCGGAACGAGCCGGAGCAGGCGGCGACGCGGCGTGCCGCGGCGCCGCATGCGTAGGCGAGTCCGTCACACCCCGCCGCCTCCCTGTCTATCTTAGGGTTGTGGCTCTGGAGTTGCGTGCGTCCTAGGGTTGGAAAAACAGAATGTTCGCACTGCGCCTATCAACCAAGCGCACTGCGTGCGTTAGCGCGAGGCCGAGCAGGGGGTGGGAGGGGGTCGTGACCCCCTCCCCACCCCCTGCGAGGCCGAGCCTGGAACGAGCCGGAGCAGGTGGCGACGCGGCGTGCCGCGGCACCGCATGCGTAGGCGAGTCCGTCACACCCCGCCGCCTCCTTGTCTATCTGAGGGGTGTGGCTCTAGGGTTGCGTGCGTCCTAGGGTTGAAAAAACAGAATGTCCGCATTGCACCTGTCAACTAAGCTAGGCATAAAGGCAAGGATAGATCTAGGTATTGTCATCTTTGGCGGGCAATCCATAAGTAGCTCTCATAATAGATTCATAAGGTAAATTGATTTTCTTTCTAGGAAAGTGTTCCATGCCTTTCCTTAACAGAAATTGGAGTCTAATATTCCCTTCCTTCATATCAATAATTGCACCAATCGTTCTAAGGAAAGGTCTACCAAGAATAATAGGACATGAAGGATTGCAATCTATATCAAGATGAAATCTACGGGCACATAATTCCTATTTGCAACAATAAGAACATCATTAATTCTTCCCATAGGTTTCTTAGTGGTGGAATCCGCAAGGTGCAAGTTTAAAGAACAATCATCAAATTCACGGAAACCTAGCAAATCACACAAAGTTTTTGGAATTGTGGAAACACTAGCACCCAAATCACACAAAGCATAGCATTCATGATCTTTAATTTTAATTTTAATAATAGGTTCCCACTCATCATAAAGTTTTCTAGGAATAGAAACTTCCAATTCAAGCTTTTCTTCATAAGATTGCATTAAAGCATCAACGATATGTTTAGTAAAAGCCTTATTTTGACTATAAGCACGCGGAGAATTTAGCACGGATTGCAACAAGGAAATACAATCCATTAAAGAACAATTATCATAATTAAATACCTTGAAATCCAAAATAGTGGGTTCATTGCTATCTAAAGTTTTGACCTCTTCCATCCCACTTTTACCAAATTTTGCATCAAGATCTAAAAACTCCGAATCATTGGGACGCCTTTTAACTAAAGTTGACTCATCTTCAGTCCCATCATTATCAAGATTCATATTGCAAAACAAAGATTTAATAGGGGACACATAAATTACTTTGAGATCTTCATCTTTATTACCCTCCAAATCTTCCGGTTTAGCGGCCATCTTATTGACTAAGGTGGCCTGTTTATCCAAAATTTGAGCTATTAATTTTTCAAGATGAGCAAACTGAGATCTCAAGCCATAAAATTCCTTGGACATATCATCAACCTCTTTATTCATGTACCCCATAAAGCTTTTTGTTCTTTAAGCTCGTTTTTAAAGAAATTATTATGCTCAAATTGCAAAGTCATAAAGCTTCTGACGTTGTTTTCAGTTTCTTCCAACCTTTTAAGGTAAGGATCAACGTTTTTAGGCAGAGCCATTAGGGCAAACGGACAACAAGAAGCAAGCGAAAAAGAGGCGAATGGAAGGAGAGGGTGAATAAAACGGCAAGGGTGAAGTGGGGGAGAGGAAAACAAGAGGCAAATGGCAAATAATGTAATGCGAGGGATAAGAGTTTGTGATGGGTACTTGGTATGTCTTGACTTGTGCGTAGACTCCCCGGCAACGGCGCTAGAAATCCGCACGCTGGTGGGAGATCAAATCTTGACTTGACTTGGCGTAAACGTCCCCGGCAACGGCGCCAGAAATCCTTCTTGCTACCTCTTGAGCATGCGTTGGTTTTCCCTTGAAAAGGAAAGGGTGATGCAGCAAAGTAGCGTAAGTATTTCCCTCAGTTTTTGAGAACCAAGGTATCAATCCAGTAGGAGGCCACACGCAAGTCCCTCGTACCTACACAAACAAATAAGAACCTTGCAACCAACGCGATAAAGGGGTTGTCAATCCCTTCACGGCCACTTGCAAAGATCTGATAGAGATGATAAGATAATATTTTTTGTATTTTTATGATAAAGACTAAAAGTAAAGAAAGCAAAATAAACGGCGATAGAAATAGCTTGTTGACGGGAGATTAATATGATGGAAAATAGACCCGGGGGCCATAGGTTTCACTAGTGGCTTCTCTCAAGATAGCATAAGTATTATGGTGGGTGAACAAATTACTGTCGAGCAATTGATAGAAAAGTGCATAATTACGAGAATATCTAGGCATGATCATGTATATAGGCATCACGTCCGTGACAAGTAGACCGACTCCTGCCTGCATCTACTACTATTACTCCACACATCGACCGCTATCCAGCATGCATCTAGAGTATTAAGTTCATAAGAACAGAGTAACGCATTAGGTAAGATGACATGATGTAGAGGGATAAACTCAAGCAATATGATATAAACCCCATCTTTTTATCCTCGATGGCAACAATACAATACGTGTCGTTTCCCCTACTGTCACTGGGATCGAGCACCGCATGATTGCACCCAAAGCTAAGCACTTCTCCCATTGCAAGAAAGATCAATCTAGTAGGCCAAACCAAATGATAATTCGAAGAGACTTGCAAAGATAACCAATCATACATAAAAGAATTCAGAGAAGATTCAAATATTGTTCATAGATAATGTTGATCATAAACCCACAATTCATCGGATCTCGACAAACACACCGCAAAAAGAGTTACATCGAATAGACCTCCAAGAAGATCGAGGAGAACTTTGTATTGAGATCCAAAGAGAGAGAAGAAGCCATCTAGCTAATAACTATGGACCCGAAGGTCTGTGGTAAAGTACTCACCCATCATCGGAGAGGCTATGGTGTTGATGTAGAAGCCCTCCGTGATTGATTCCCCCTCCGGCGGAGCGCCAAAAAAGGCCCCAAGATGGGATCTCACGGGTACAGAAGGTTGCGGCGGTGAAATTAGGTTTCGTGGTGCTCCTCGATGGTTTCGGGGTACGTAGGTATATATAGGAGGAAGAAGTAGGTCGGTGGAGCCACGAGGGGCCCACGAGGGTGGAGGGTGCGACCAGGGGGTAGGCGCGCCCCCTGCCCCGTGGCCTCCTCGATGATTCGTCCACTCCAAGTCCTCTGGATCACGTTTGTTCCAAAAATAACTCTCCCAAAGGTTTCATTCCGTTTGGACTGCGTTTGATATTCCTTTTCTGCGAAACACTGAAATAGGCAAAAAAACAGCAATTTGCACTGGGCCTTGGGTTAATAGGTTAATCCCAAAAATAATATAAAAGTGTATAAATAAGCCCATTAAACATCCAAAACAGAATATATAATAGCATGGAACAATAAAAAAATAATAGATACGTTGGAGACGTATCAAACCTCAAGGGTTTTGCCAGAACCCGAAATCCGACATTTGGCGCGCCACGTAGGGGTGCGCCGAAGCTTTCCTTCCGTCGATCCGCGTCCCCTCGCTTCGTCGCATCCATGGCAGACGCTCGTCGAGCCCACGCTGAGCGTCGGGCCGCCCTCGCCACCTGCATCGCTCAGACCGCTCCTGTCGGCGGGCCTCCCCGTCGTTCCCCGTTGCCTGCCGCCAACGCCGCCAGCGGCCCGGCGGGAAACGAGCAGCAAGCATCCTCGCTGCACCCCTCGGTGCGGCGGGACGGCCACACCTCCACTCCGTCGCTGACCCCAGCCGGCTCGTCGTCTCACGCTCGTCGTGCTCCCATGGACACACAGGCCGCGTTGCTCATGGCACGCGAGCTCCTGCGCTACCACCCCGTCGACGACCTCTACGAGGATTGGTTGGACCGCATCGCCGAGCTCGTCAGCGCCGCAGGGGGCTCCCCTGCGCCATCCCTCTCGCTGCCTCGCCCTCCGCCAGCTGCGGGCGACGTGGCTCACGGAGCGCCTCCACCACCTCTGCACCAAGACGGTGTCCTGCCGCCGAGGCGTGCAGCCCCTTGGCGTGACCCACCGCGCCGGGCGCCCGCGCGAGAAGAAGGAAGCTGCCAAGAAGTTCCCCGGCCACAAGAGAACGTTCCCGCGCTCCCAGCACCACTGCGACAAGACCGTGCGCCGCCTGCGGCGGCGGTATGCGAGCATCAAGGGCGGGCTCCACATTAGCAAAGGGTCCCGGTGGCCACCGTGGGCTGTCGCGCCTTCACTCCTGAGCTGCGTAGCGTCGCATGGCCGGGCAAGTTCAAGCCAGACCTGCCTCCTCGCTACGATGGCACCCCCGACCCCGCGGAGTTCCTGCAGCTCTACGAGCTGAGCATCGAGGCGACCAACGACGACGAAAAAGTCATGGCGAACTGGTTCACCATGGCTCTCAAGGATGGCGCTCGCTCGTGGCTCCTGAACCTGCCCCCGGGCTCCATCTCCTCCTAGAACGAGATGCGCGACCGCTTTGTCGCCAACTTCCAGGGCACTCGCGACCGCCCTCCGGCCGCGGGTGACCTGCGCCGCATCAAGCAGCAGCCAGGAGAGACCCTGTAAAAGTACATCCAGTGCTTCAACAACGTTCGCCTCAAGATCCCCAAGGTGACGGACGAGGCCATCATCTCCATGTTTTCTGATGGCGTCCGTGACGTCAAGATGAAGGAGGAGCTCGCCATCCACGAGGAGTTGTGCATGACCTTGGAGCTATTCAACCTGGCGACCAAGTGCGCAAGAGTTGAGGAAGGGCGCCTTTCCCTCCTCGAGCTCCCAGCTGCTGACCCCGAGGAGAAGAAGGCCAAGGCCAAGGACGTGAAGCGCAAGGGGGTGGCTGTGCTTGCAGCGGAGCCGGAGACGAAGCGCGGCCGGGACATTCCCGAGTCGTCCAAGAGCAGCCGCCCGTTCTGCGCCTTCCACAACGTCCACAGCCACAACAGTAATGACTGTCAAGAGCTCAGGGCCATTTGAGAAGGACGCCTCGATCGACGCCCCGAGCCAACGACCGGGGCTACGGTCGAGGAGGAGGACGTGGCGGAGGACGTTGGGACGATCGTGGCCCACGCCAGGAGTGGCGCGACCGGCCTCGCGAAGATCGCTGGCAGGACCAGCCTCGTGAGAGCGCAGCCTCGCGAGGACCGCCCCCAGGGCAACGCTGGCCTTCCTCCGCTGCCGCCACCGCCAAGAAGGAACGACCACCACCATCAGGACGAGGAGGTTGGGGGCTTCCAAGAGCCGCGCGCTATCGCCTGCATCTTGGGCGGAGCTCAGGCCCCAGCTTCTCAACGCATCTTCAAGCAGTTTGCTCGCGAGGTGAACGCAGTCCTTCCCAAGCTCGAGGCCACGCGCCCGCTCAGGTGGTCCAAGTGCGCGCCATCACTTTCAGCTCAGCAGACCAACTCAAGTGCGTGGCCACCGCTGGTGCCCTCCCGATGCTTTGCTCACCCGTCATCAGCAACATGCAAGTCACCAAGACCCTCATCAACGAGGGCGCAGGGCTTAACGTCTTGTCCGTCGAGATGTTCGACAGCCTTCAAGTGCCATATGATCAGCTTCAGCCTACCATGGACGCAAAAGAGCCCTGCAGACAACACGTGATTTCTTTGTTTTGTAAGTGAACTGCATGAAATTAATAAACACATATTTTTTCGTTATCTGTTCATTTTAAAGAAGTGAATTTCATTTGGTTTTGTGAATTACTCATGCATGTGGACTTTTAAAGTTCAGTAAGTGAGCTTTCGTGCATGACTATCAGAAACTAGAATTTTTTTTGCTAGGAGTCGCACCTGTGTGTGTCCAAAGTTTGCACTCACATTCGTAGACACCTTTCTTTTCATCGGCGACCACTTGGAAATTATGCCTTGCCCAGTCAAATGCATCCGATCTGTTGTAGTGGTGTACGAGATACTTTGTCGGGTTCTCAGGGCACCGTTCTGCTCTGAATGTAGTGCTATGGTAGAGTGTTTCTTTGAAATCTGCAAACATTGCCCTTGTATACACTTTTGATAGCTGAATTTCGAACCCAAACTGGGTTGTTGTCTTTACCTCTGACTGCATGATCAGAAATGCACTGTTACAAACAGAGAAATGAAAAAATTGTTTGGCTTTGTAGTTACATTTTAGCAGTTTTTGATGGACCTTTTGTTTACCTCATTTGCTACTGTCTCTGCGTGCTCGACGGCCTTCCTGGTCTGAATGCACTTGTCCACCTGCTGAGCAAACAGATGGAGATCATGCTTCTCTTTGACAAAGTTTTTCTTCAGTATGCGGTTCATGCTCTCGCTTCTCTGCATGGAAGTCATCCGAGCACAGAAAATTTCCTTGTAGTAAGTCGAGATCCACTCGTGCCTGTCATCCCACAGCGAATTCATCACTTCGTCGTTTTGCAAGTTGTATCTCTGAATGAGGTCCTTCCATGCTCGTTCAAATTCTGACGGCATTAGTGGGTGGTTCAGCACCGCACTGAGGTCATCCTTGAGTTTCTCGTGCACCTTATACAGCAAGGCGAGGTGGTCTTTGTACTTCTTCATGATATGCCACCGACACAACTTATGCAGTGTATCTGGGAGGATAGTTTTTAATGCTGCCTTCATCGAAGAACACTGGTCTGAGAAGGCAGAAATAGTTTTTTTATTAAGTTGTTTGTGTGTGTAAGATAGATGGAAGAAATATAAGTGTACCAAACAAACGTAAGTATACAGGTGTTTTTTTGTACCTGTGAGCATGCAGATTGGCGGCTTGTTGTTCATACACCTCAGAAATGTTTTGAAAACCCACTCGAACAACGGTATTGTTTCATCTCGCACGAGGGCACCAGCAAATATGGTGCTCTGTAGATGATGGTTCACTCCCACGAAGACTCCCAACGGCATGTGGAATTTGTTAGTTTTATATGTCGTGTCAGATGTAACGCCGTATCCAAAATCTTCATACGATCCTTTGCAACTTGCGTTGGCCCAAAAGACGTTTCTTACACGGTTATCTACATCAACGTCATAATCATAGAAGAACTCTGGGTTTAT
This sequence comes from Triticum aestivum, assembly GCF_018294505.1. Lineage (NCBI taxonomy): Eukaryota > Viridiplantae > Streptophyta > Magnoliopsida > Poales > Poaceae > Triticum > Triticum aestivum. Next base: position 180,198,152 of record NC_057808.1, on the reverse strand, counting down.
CTTCTGCATCTTCTCGAAGAAATCCAGAAGTTTCTTGACGTCATCTTGGGACTCTTCTCTGGCAAACTTTTGTTTCCTGCATTTTCAAACGCAATGCAAACTCATCTCACAAACAGGAAATAATTACCGACAGAATGCTCAAGTGATATGCTCTGTGATGTGCTTACTTGTTTACCTAGTCACGGCTAGTATGTCCCATGTACTGCAGACCACCGGACATACGCGACAACGTTGACATCATCTGAGCGTGTGTGTGGTTGTCCAGTTGCATGTCTTTCACTAACTGGTCTATCAAAGGATCGTCTTTTTTGTGCGATCGCATGTGCAAAAGCATCCCGGGGCTTTCTAGCATCTTGTGATTGTGGTTGAGTTCAACCATTTCTATTACAAATTTGCCATCCTTCCTCTTTTTGACTCTAATCTTTGCCTTGCAGTCAATCCTTTTTGATGTCTTCTGACGTTTCCGGTGATAATCTGACACAGTCTGCTTGTGCGTCCCTTCTCTTGAGCAGACAATGTAGGCATTTGTCCTTTGTTTTGCCCTCTTGCGTATGCCAAACCCTGCACATCTTGCATAATTGTTGTAGAAGTCCCATGCCTTGTCGTACGTGGTGAACTTCATTCCAGCGGCAGGTATGAGGTTCAGCGACATGTTTTAATCCTGCATTAAGTGCAATGCTCTATGAGATAATTTGTTCTGTTCTGTTTTTTAAATACGAGGAGTGCATATGAGTTTAATAAAGCATTGCAATGTTCCTAAGTTTTCAGAAGAATCCAATGTATTAGATGCTAGGTCAAACCTCACAAGAAATATTAGTGTGCACTGCAATGTTATCTGAATGGACTGCAACTATTTTTTTCAGAACATAAACTTACATGTGTGTAGAGTCGTTCACCCGATGGTGTTTGCAGCTCGCCGGGTTGTATTGGACATGGCAGGGTTATAGCAGATCTGTGTAGTTGAGGATCTCGCGGCGGCAATAGTGAGGAGGATTTGTACCTGCTGTTGACTTTTGACCGAGGCACCGTTGGTGGTCGCAGTGTCGAAGTTGATGCAGCAGGTCTGCTTGGAGCTCTGTTTTTCGGTGCAGCAGGTGGACGCTGAGCTCTGTTTTGGGGTGCAGCAGGTGGGCGTGGTGGTAATCCAGTGTTGTGACGATGTCTCAGTGGATTGGTTTGAAAATTTTGGAGCGATGGCACATCATCATAGTCATAATCATAATCATCATCTGCTGCAACATCGTGTTCAACTGCATCATCATTGTCTGTTCGGACATGCTGTCCAAACATAGTGAACTCGTGCTTATACTCTGGGTTGAGAACTGTTATTGGCTCATCTTCATCTTCATCATCCCGTCGGTGAGTGTGTTGGAAATATGCCCTAGAGGCAATAATAAATAGGTTATTATTATATTTCCTTGTTCATGATAATCGTTTATTATCCATGCTAGAATTGTATTGATAGGAAACTCAGATACATGTGTGGATACATAGACAACACCATGTCCCTAGTAAGCCTCTAGTTGACTAGCTCGTTGATCAATAGATGGTTACGGTTTCCTGACCATGGACATTGGATGTCGTTGATAACGCGATCACATCATTAGGAGAATGATGTGATGGACAAGACCCAATCCTAAGCCTAGCACAAGATCGTGTAGTTCGTTTGCTCAGAGCTTTTCTAATGTCAAGTATCATTTCCTTAGACCATGAGATTGTGCAACTCCCGGATACCGTAGGAATGCTTTGGGTGTACCAAACGTCACAACGTAACTGGGTGGCTATAAAGGTGCACTACAGGTATCTCCGAAAGTGTCTGTTGGGTTGGCACGAATCGAGACTGGGATTTGTCACTCCGTGTAAACGGAGAGGTATCTCTGGTCCCACTCGGTAGGACATCATCATAATGTGCACAATGTGACCAAGGAGTTGATCACGGGATGATGTGAGTTACGGAACAAGTAAAGAGACTTGCCGGTAACGAGATTGAACAAGGTATAGGGATACCGACGATCGAATCTCGGGCAAGTAACATATCGATAGACAAAGGGAATTGAATACGGGATTGATTGAATCCCCGACATCGTGGTTCATCCGATGAGATCATCGTGGAACATGTGGGAGCCAACATGGGTATCCAGATCCCGCTGTTGGTTATTGACCGGAGAACGTCTCGGTCATGTCTGCATGGTTTCCGAACCCGTAGGGTCTACACACTTAAGGTTTGATGACGCTAGGGTTATAGGGAAAGCATGTACGTGGTTACCGAATGTTGTTCGGAGTCCCGGATGAGATCCCGGACGTCACGAGGAGTTCCGGAATGGTCCGGAGGTAAAGATTTATATATGGGAAGTCCTGTTTTGGTCACCGGAAAAGTTTCGGGTGATATCGGTAATGTACTGGGACCACCGGGAGGGTCCCGGGGGTCCACCAAGTGGGGCCACCAGCCCCAGAAGGCTGCGTGGGCCAAGTGTGGGAGGGGACCAGCCCCAGGTGGGCTGGTGCGCCCCCCCCCCACCAAGGCCCAAGGCGCATGGGAGAAGTGGGAGGGGGCAAACCCTAGGTGCAGATGGGCCTTAAGGCCCACCCTAGTGGCGCCCCCCCTTCTCCTCCCCTTGGCCGCCCCCTTAGATGGGATCTAGGGCTGGCCGCCAGCCCTTGGGGGTGGAAACCCTAGAGGGGGCGCAGCCCCCTCCCCCCCTATATATAGTTGAGGTTTGGGGCTGCCCAAGACACGAGAACGTCTCTCTTTCGGCGCAGCCCTACCCCTCTCCCTCCTCCTCCTCTCCCGCGGTGCTTGGCGAAGCCCTGCGGGATTGCCACGCTCCTCCATCACCACCGCGCCATCGTGCTGCTGCTGGATGGAGTCTTCCCCAACCTCTCCCTCTCACCTTGCTGGATCAAGGCGTGGGAGACGTCACCGGGCTGCACGTGTGTTGAACGCGGAGGCGCCGTGGTTCGGCGCTTAGATCGGAATCAACCGCGATCTGAATCGCTACGAGTACGACTCCCTCATCCGCGTTCTTGCAACGCTTCCGCATCGCGATCTACAAGGGTATGTAGATGCACTCCCCTTCCCTTCGTTGCTAGATTACTCCATAGATTGATCTTGGTGATGCGTAGAAAATTTTGAATTTCTGCTACGTTCCCCAACAGAGTGCCCTCCCAGACGAATGTGACATCATCGTCATCTTCGACCTCTTCTTCCTGGAAAAATCCTCTTCCGGAGAGTACTGCACCCTGTTTGTTGTCGTGAAGAATCCTCGAGGAATCTTAGGGGTAACCCAGCCAGTATCTCTTTCAGAAGAAGCTTTACTCTTCTGAAAGTGTTGTTCTCAGTATTGTCAATTATGCGTGGCATTTCGTATCTGCTGAACGTCATTTCCTGCACACAAAATGACCGAGCTGCAGTGTCAGGATAAATGAACTGAATCATGCGAACTGCAATGTGTTTGAAAGGGTGCTGCGAAGTATTGCACGCTGACTGCATCACCCCGCAAGGTGAATTAAAGCAACCGCGCTGCATCGTTATCTGTAATGAACCTATACAAGCGTACTGCATAATCGAGCAAGTGCACTGCATTTTTTCCCACGACGAACTGAAGCAACCGCACTGCATCGTTTTTTGAGGCGTGTTGTACTGCTTGTACTGCTTTGTATGGAATAAGTAAACTGAGATAGTTGAGGGAGTGTACTGCTTACCTCGTGTTGCAGTGCTTTCTTGCGTTTGCATAAAGAAGTTCCCCTCTCATCCGTCTGCAAAACTTTTTGCGTTAACCCGTGCAGTCCACTTGCCCTTCAGAAGTTCATGAGCGGTCTGGATGTTGCTCAAGGTGAGTGGTGATGGAGGATTTGCTCTGAAGGTCGTTGCAGACTTATTCCAAGAAGCTGTCGTAGATGAAGGAACCTTGCGCACAGTCCTCCTTGCTCGCATTGGTTTGATGTCGAGGCAGCACCAATCCACATATGATGAAGTACAACTAATTGAAGGACCGGAGGAGTTCGGCGGCGGCGCTGCCGCGGAAGAAGGCCGATATGCTGGTGGAGGAGGTGTTGCTCGGTTACTGCCGCAGAAGAACGCCGAGAGGCGATGGGCGGCATCGCTGCTTGGCCGTTGCCGCGGAAGAACGCCGGAAAGGGAGGGGCGGTGGCGCTCCCAGGTCGCCACCGCGGGAGAAAGCGGGGAGGGGAAGGGCGGCATTGCTCCCAGGCCGCCGCCGCGGAAGAAGGCCGGGATGGGAGGGGCAGCGGCACTCCCAGACCGCTGTCGCGGAAGAAGGCCGGGAGGGGAGGGGCGGCGGCGCTCCCAGACCGCTGCCGCGGAAGAAGGCCGAGAGGGAAGGGGCGGCGGCGCTCCCAGGCCGCTGCCGCGGAAGAAGGTCGGGAGGGGAGGGGCGGCGATGATCTGGTGAGGGATGTGCAGAATAAGGCTGGTGTTATTAGAATAAGACTCTTAAGGGGTGTTATCATAATAGACTCACCCTATATATATATATATATATATATATATATATATATATATATATTCTTTACCTAATAATATTAAAGGGAGGAGGCTTTCATAGTTCTCTATATGTCACCCTTTTATATGTTACATAAAGATTGACACATAAGATCTAAAAGTAGATCTATGTTTCTTCCTATCTAAAAAAAGTTCCCTGTCGATCCCATCTGGCTAGCTCGACCTGTCTCTAACGATTGATCTGACCTGGCTGCTCTAGCGATCAAGGACGCCGATAACTGCCACACGTGTGGTGTATCGGGTGGTTGTGCCGCACGCCCTGTGTGGCACGGAGACGACCCCGCCCGCACGACCGAGTACGGGCGCGCGCAGCCACAACCCGCATGTCCGCTGCAGCGCGATCGCCCCGCACGAGCACGTCCGAGCGAGCGAGCCATATGTAGTCTCTTTCACCCGAACATGCTATTGTTACCACGTATGTTTTGTAGCGCTACATGACAACTGTCTAGTGTTAGTAGGTGGCAACTCCTAAAGATACCACCATCGCCCACATGCCTGTCTCCTCTCCCACACACCAAAAGCTATCAGTTGCCATGTGTTTTTACAGGATACATGACAACTGCCTCTAGCGAAACATGTAAACAGATGGCAACTCTCTCTTTACCCGAAACATGTTTCTTCCCATGTTTTTTAGTGCTACATGGCAACTGTCCAGTGTTAGTAGATGGCAATTCCTAAAAAATTTCAAATCATGGTAACTGTTGTATGCCAGACCATTACATGGCAACAGCTGCAGTTGCCCAAAAATGGCATCCAGCACTTGACCTAAGATGGCAACTGCAGTTGAGCAACCATGGCAACTGTAGTTGTCCGACATGGCAACTGTAGTTCAGCAACATGGCAACTGAAGAGGGTCCGGACCATGGCAATCGCGACGGGACGCGTGGTTACTGACACGCGGGGGCGTGTGGCACGCAGGCGGGAAGGGGCGACGGCCAAGACGAATCGTGCGGGCCGCGTGCTCGCTCGCCCGTATGTGCTCGTGCGGGGCGATCGCGCTGCACCAGACGTGCGGTCTGTGGCACAACCATCCGATACACCACACGTGTGGCAGTTATCGACGATCTTTCTTATCATGATCTTTGGTGTTGTATCGGCGCTGACAGCAAAAACAATGAGCCAGGTATGTACAAATCAAATTGATAATCAGCAATGACTTCCCCTGCTTCTAAGGACAAACATAGGCGTACATGGCCCTGTGACCCTGTCCTACTATTGTAATTTGATTAGAATAAAACAATTAATCGTACAGTCCTAAAGAGTGATTACATGCTGATCAGCGAAGGAGTACAATCGATAAAACTCAAAACTACTGAGAACATATATGGCAAAATAAGACAGTTCTTGTAAATACATCGGTCAGGACATGGATTTTATATATTTCTAAAGATATCTACATCAGCATATAGATATGGGAAAGTGAGCAGCCGGTTTCACAGTATATATTCTCTCCATCCGATCAAGAGTGTACATCTAGAAATTTTAGGACAAATTATGGAGTTAAGTAAAAAATGCATTGGAAAAGTGCAAGCCACCATCTCTTTCCTCTTTAATTACCGAACCCCCAATGAGCTAAGTGCATGTAGAAATTAAGAAGACCATGTGTAGATTGATATTGGTCTTGATTACCGTGTGATGAGAGAGAAGTATTTTTTCCTACTTTAAAGTGCATTGGGAAGATAGAGGTACACTCTTTTGTAGACAAATTTTGAAGCTAGATGTACACTCTTCACCGGACGGAGGGAGTAGATGATTCAAAAGTGCTGATAGGATTTAGCATTTAAAGGAGCTGCTATAGAAGACATCAAATAACTCTCAAATGTTCGCAACATTATGTTGGAAACAACAAAATATCGGGTCCAGGCGATCATAAATCCCAATACCTACTTATCGGGTATTTATCAACTAAAAGTCTAAAACTGGGCTAACAGATCCCATGAAA